>NC_136342.1:4606464-4895476 GCF_964198595.1 Lampetra fluviatilis | reverse complement strand
CACCCACACACTCACATCACCACCCATTCACTCACTCACAGCCACCCACTCACCCCCACAACACACTCACTCTCATCACTCACTCACCCACTCACTCACCCACCCACTCACTCACCCACTCACTCACTCAACCCACTCACTCACCACTCACTCACTCACCACTCACTCACCAACCACTCACTCACCCACACACTCACTCACTCACCCACTCACTCACCCACCCACTCACTCACCCACTCACTCACTCACCCACTCACTCACCCACTCACTCACTCACCCACTCACTCACCCACCCACTCACTCACCCACTCACTCACCCACCCACTCACTCACCCACCCACCACTCACTCACCCACTCACTCACTCACTCACCACTCACTCACTCCACTCACTCACTCACCCACTTCACTCACCCACTCACCCACACACACTCACTCACCCACTCACTCACTCACTCACTCACCCACTCACTCACTCATCCACCCACTCACTTACTCACTCACCCACCCACTCACTAACTCACCCACTCACTCACTCACCCACTCACTCACCCACTCACCTCACCCACTCACTCACCCACCCACTCACTCACTCACCCACTCACTCACCCACCCACTCACTCACCCACTCACCCACTCACTCACTCACATCACTCACCCACTCACTCACTCACCCACTCACTCACACCCACCCACTCACTCACCCACTCACTCACTCACCCACTCACTCACCCACACACTCACTCACACACCACCCACTCACTCACTCACACCACTCACTCACCCACACCACTCACTCACCCACTCACATCACTCAACCCACTCACTCACTCACCCACTCACTCACTCACACCACTCACTCACTCACCCACCCACTCACCCACTCACTCACTCACCCACCCCACTCACTCACCCACTCACTCACTCTCCCACTCACTCACTCACTCACTCACCCACTCACTCACCCACCCACTCACTCACACCACCCACTCACTCACCCACACACTCACTCACCCACCCACTCACTCACTCACCCACTCACTCACCCACCCACTCACTCACCCACCCCACTCACTCACACCACTCACTCACTCACCCACTCACTCACCCACACACTCACTCACCCACCCACCACTCACTCACCCACTCACTCACCCACCCACTCACTCACACCACTCACTCACTCACCCACTCACTCACCCACTCACTCACTCACTCACCCACTCACTCACCCACCCACTCACTCACCCACTCACTCACCCACCCACTCACTCACCCACCCACTCACTCACCCACTCACTCACTCACCCACTCACTCACCCACACACTCACTCACCCACCCACTCACTCACTCACTCACCCACTCACTCACCCACTCCACTCACTCACCCACTCACTCACTCACTCACACCACTCACTCACCCACTCACTCACTCACTCACCCACTCACTCACCCACCCACTCACTCACCCACTCACTCACTCACTCACCCACTCACCCACCACTCACCCACACACTCACTCACCCACCCACTCACTCACTCACCCACTCACTCACCCACCCACTCACTCACCCACTCACTCACTCACTCACCCACTCACTCACTCACCCACTCACTCACCACTCCACCCACCCACTCACTCACCCACTCACTCACTCACCCACCCCTCACTCACACCACCCACTCACTCACTCACCCACTCACTCACCCACCCACTCACTCACTCACCCACTCACTCACCCACCCACTCACTCACCCACCCACTCACTCACCACACACTCACTCACCCACCCACTCACTCACTCACCCACTCACTCACTCACCCACTCACTCACTCACCCACCCACTCACTCACTCCACCCACTCACTCACCCACACACTCACTCACCCACCCACTCACTCACTCACCCACTCACTCACCCACCACTCACTCACTCACCCACTCCACTCACTCACTCACCACTCACTCACTCACCCACACACTCACTCACCCACCCACTCACTCACTCACCCCACTCACTCACTCACCCACTCACTCACCTCACCCACCCACTCACTCACTCACCCACCCACTCACCCACCCACTCACTCACCCACACACTCACTCACCCACCCACTCACTCACTCACCCACTCACTCACTCACCCACCCACTCACTCACCCACCCACTCACTCACCCACTCACTCACTCACCCACTCACTCACCACACATCACTCACCCACCCACTCACTCACTCACCACCACTCACTCACCCACCCACTCACTCACTCACCCACTCACTCACTCACCACCACTCACTCACCCACACACTCACTCACACCACTCCACTCACTCACTCACTCACCCACTCACTCACTCCACACCACTCACTCACCCACTCACTCACTCACCCACTCACTCACTCACTCCACTCACTCACCACCCACTCACTCACCCACCCACTCACTCACCCACTCACTCACTCACCCACTCACTCACCACACACTCACTCACCCACCACTCACTCACTCACCCACTCACTCACCACCCACTCACTCACCCACTCACTCACTCACCCACTCACTCACCCACCCACCACTCACTCACCCACTCACTCACCCACCCACTCACTCACCCACTCACTCACCCACCCACTCACTCACTCCACCCACCCACTCACTCACCCACTCACTCACTCACTCACCCACTCACTCACTCACTCACTCACCCACTCACTCACCCACTCACCCACTCACTCACTCACCCACTCACTCACTCACTCACTCACTCACCCACTCACTCACTCATCCACCCACTCACTTACTCACTCACCCACCCACTCACTAACTCACCCACTCACTCACTCACCCACTCACTCACCCACTCACTCACCCACTCACTCACCCACCCACTCACTCACTCACCCACTCACTCACCCACCCACTCACTCACCCACTCACCCACTCACTCACTCACTCACTCACTCACCCACTCACTCACTCACCCACTCACTCACCCACCCACTCACTCACCCACTCACTCACTCACCCACTCACTCACCCACACACTCACTCACCCACCCACTCACTCACTCACCCACTCACTCACCCACCCACTCACTCACCCACTCACTCACTCACCCACTCACTCACTCACCCACTCACTCACTCACCCACTCACTCACTCACCCACCCACTCACCCACTCACTCACTCACCCACCCACTCACTCACCCACTCACTCACTCTCCCACTCACTCACCCACTCACTCACTCACCCACTCACTCACCCACTCACTCACTCACCCACTCACTCACCCACCCACTCACTCACCCACTCACCCACTCACTCACTCACTCACTCACCCACTCACTCACTCACCCCCACCCACTCACTCACCCACTCACCCCACTCACTCACTCACCCACTCACTCACTCACTCAGACACTCACTCACCCACTCACTCACCCACCCACTCATTCACCCACTCACCCACTCACCCACCCACTCACCCACTCACTCACCCACCCACTCACTCACTCACTCACCCACTCACCCACTCACTCACTCACCCAACCACTCACTCACCCACTCACTCACTCACTCACCCACCCACTCACCCACTCACTCACTCACCCACTCACTCACCCACTCACTCACCCAACCACTCACCCACCCACCCACTCACTCACCCACTCACTCACTCACTCACCCACTCACTCACCCATCCACTCACTCACTCACTCACCCACTCACTCACTCACCCACTCACTCACTCACTCACCCACCCACCCACTCACTCACCCACTCACTCACCCACCCACTCACTCACTCACCCACCCACCCACCCACCCACTCACTCACCCACTCACTCACTCACTCACCTACTCACTCACTCACCCACTCACTCACTCACCCACTCACTCACCCACTCACCCACTCACTCACTCACTCACTCACTCACTCCACCCACTCACTCACTCATCCACCCACTCACTTACTCACTCACCCACCCACTCACTAACTCACCCACTCACTCACTCACCCACTCACTCACCCACTCACTCACCCACTCACTCACCCACCCACTCACTCACTCACTCACCCACTCACTCACCCACCCATTCACTCACCCACTCACTCACTCACTCATTCACCCACTCACTCACCCACTCACTCACCCACTCACTCACCCACTCACCCACTCACTCACTCAGTCACCCACTCACTCACTCACTCAGACACTCACTCACCCACTCACTCACCCACTCAGACACTCACTCACTCACTCACTTACTCACCCACCCACTCACTCACTCACTCACCCACTCACTGACTCACCCACTCACCCACTCACTCACTCACTCACTCACCCACTCACTCACCTACTCACTCACCCACTCACTCACTCACTCACCCACTCACTCACTCACTGACCCACTCCCTCACTCACCCACTCACCCACTCACCCACCCACCCACTCACTCACTCACTTACTCATCCACTCACTCACTCACCCACTCATTCACCCACTCACCCACTCACTCACCCACTCACTCACTCACTCACCCACTCACTCACTCACTGACCCACTCCCTCACTCACCCACTCACCCACTCACTCACTCACCCACTCACTCACTCACTTACTCATCCACTCACTCACTCGCCCACTCATTCACCCACTCACCCACTCACTCACCCACCCACTCACCCACTCACTCACCCACCCACTCACTCACTCACTCACCCACTCACCCAACCACTCACTCACCCACTCACTCACTCACTCACCCACCCACTCACCCACTCACTCACTCACCCACTCACTCACCCACTCACTCACCCACCCACTCACCCACTCACTCACACACCCCACCCACTCACTCACCCACTCACTCACTCACTCACCCACTCACTCACTCATCCACTCACTCACTCACTCACTCACTCACTCACTCACCCACTCACTCACTCACCCACTCACTCACCCACTCACTCACTCACCCACCCACTCACCCACTCACTCACTTACTCACCCACTCACTCATCCACTCACTCACTCACTCACCCACTCACCCACTCACTCACTCACTCACTCCCTCACTCACTCCCTCACTCACTCACTCACTCACCCACTCACTCACTCACCCACTCACCCACTCACCCACTCACTCACCCACCCACTCACTCACTCACTCACCCCACTCACTCACTCACTGACCCACTCACTCACTCACCCACTCACCCCACTCACCCACCCACTCACTCACTAACTTACTCATCCACTCACTCACTCACTCACCCACTCATTCACCCACTCATTCACCCACTCACCCACTCACTCACCCACCCACTCACCCACTCACTCACCCACCCACTCACTCACTCACCCATTCACTCACCCACTCACTCACCCAACCACTCACTCACCCACTCACTCACTCACTCACCCACTCACTCACCCACCCACTCACCCACTCACTCACTCACTCACTCACCCACTCACTCACCCACTCACTCACCCACCCACTCACTCACTCACTCACTCACTCACCCACTCACTCACTCACTCACCCACTCACTCATCCACTCACTCACTCACCCACTTACTCACTCACTCACTCACCCACTCACTCACCCACTCACTCACTCACTCACCCACCCACCCACTCACTCACCCACCCACCCACTCACCCACTCACTCACTCACTCTCTCTCTCACTCACCCACCCACTAACCCACTCACTCACTCACTCACCCACCCACTCACTCACCCACTCACTCACTCACTCACTCACTCACTCACTCACTCACTCACTCACTCACTCACTCACCCACCCACCCACCCACTCACTCACCCACTCACTCACTCACTCACCCACTCACTCACTCACTCACCCACTCACTCACCCACTCACTCACTCACTCACCCACTCACTCATCCACTCACTCACTCACTCACCCACTCACTCACTCACTCACTCACTCACCCACTCACTCACTCACTCACTCACTCACCCACTCACTCACTCACTCACTCACTCACCCACCCACCCACTCACCCACCCACTCACCCACTCACTCATCCACTCACTCACCCACTCACTCACTCACTCACCCACCCACTCACCCACTCACTCACTCACCCATCCACTGACTCACTCACTCACTCACCCACTCACCCACTCACTCACTCACCCACCCACCCACCCACTCACTCACCCACCCACTCACCCACTCACTCACTCACTCACTCACTCACCCACTCACTCACCCACTCACTCACCCACCCACTCACCCACTCACTCACCCACCCACTCACTCACTCACCCACTCACTCATCCACTCACTCACTCACTCACCCACTCACTCACTCACCCACTCACTCACCCACCCACCCACTCACTCACCCACTCACCCACTCACTCACTCACCCACTCACTCACCCACCCACTCACCCACTCACCCACTCACTCACTCACTCACCCACTCACTCACTCACCCACTCACTCACTCACCCACCCACTCACTCACCCACTCACCCACTCACTCACTCACCCACTCACTCACTCACTCAGACACTCACTCACCCACTCACTCACCCACTCAGACACTCACTCACTCACTCACTTACTCACCCACCCACTCACTCACTCACCCACTCACTGACTCACCCACTCACCCACTCACTCACTCACTCACCCACTCACTCACCTACTCACTCACCCACTCACTCACTCACTCACCCACTCACTCACTCACTGACCCACTCCCTCACTCACCCACTCACCCACTCACCCACCCACCCACTCACTCACTCACTTACTCATCCACTCACTCACTCACCCACTCATTCACCCACTCACCCACTCACCCACCCACTCACCCACTCACTCACCCACCCACTCACTCACTCACTCACTCACTCACCCACTCACCCACTCACTCACTCACCCAACCACTCACTCACCCACTCACTCACTCACTCACCCACCCACTCACCCACTCACTCACTCACTCACCCACTCACTCACCCACTCACTCACTCACCCACCCACTCACCCACTCACTCACCCACCCACCCACTCACTCACCCACTCACTCACTCACTCACTCACTCACTCACCCACTCACTCACTCATCCACTCACTCACTCACTCACCCACTCACTCACTCACCCACTCACTCACTCACCCACCCACTCACTCACCCACTCACTCACCCACCCACTCACTCACCCACCCACCCACCCACCCACCCACTCACTCACCCACTCACTCACTCACCTACTCACTCACTCACCCACTCACTCACTCACTCACCAACTCACTCACCCACTCACCCACTCACTCACTCACTCACTCACCCACTCACTCACTCACTCACCCACTCACTCACTCATCCACCCACTCACTTACTCACTCACCCACCCACTCACTAACTCACCCACTCACTCACTCACCCACTCACTCACCCACTCACTCACCCACTCACTCACCCACCCACTCACTCACTCACCCACTCACTCACCCACCCATTCACTCACCCACTCACTCACTCACTCACTCACCCACTCACTCACCCACTCACTCACCCACTCACTCACCCACTCACCCACTCACTCACTCACTCACTCACCCACTCACTCACTCACTCAGACACTCACTCACCCACTCACTCACCCACTCAGACACTCACTTACTCACTTACTCACCCACCCACTCACTCACTCACTCACCCACTCACTCACTCACTCACTCACTCACTCACTCACTCACTCACTCACTCACCCACTCACCCACTCACTCACTCACCCACTCACTCACCTACTCACTCACCCACTCACTCACTCACCCACTCACTCACTCACTGACCCACTCCCTCACTCACCCACTCACCCACTCACCCACTCACTCACTCACTTACTCATCCACTCACTCACTCGCCCACTCATTCACCCACTCACCCACTCACCCACCCACTCACCCACTCACTCACCCACCCACTCACTCACTCACTCACCCACTCACCCAACCACTCACTCACCCACTCACTCACTCACTCACCCACCCACTCACCCACTCACTCACTCACCCACTCACTCACCCACTCACTCACCCACCCACTCACCCACTCACTCACCCACCCACCCACCCACTCACTCACCCACTCACTCACTCACTCACCCACTCACTCACTCATCCACTCACTCACTCACTCACTCACCCACTCACTCACTCACTCACCCACTCACTCACCCACTCACTCACCCACCCACTCACCCACTCACTCACTTACTCACCCACTCACTCATCCACTCACTCACTCACTCACCCACTCACCCACTCACTCACTCCCTCACTCACTCCCTCACTCACTCACTCACTCACTCACCCACTCACTCACTCACCCACTCACCCACTCACCCACCCACCCACTCACTCAATCACTCACCCACTCACTCACTCACTGACCCACTCACTCACTCACCCACTCACCCCACTCACCCACCCACCCACTCACTCACTAACTTACTCATCCACTCACTCACTCACTCACCCACTCATTCACCCTCTCATTCACCCACTCACCCACTCACTCACCCACCCACTCACCTACTCACTCACCCACCCACTCACTCACTCACCCATTCACTCACCCACTCACTCACCCAACCACTCACTCACCCACTCACTCACTCACTCACCCACTCACTCACCCACCCACTCACCCACTCACTCACTCACTCACCCACTCACTCACCCACTCACTCACTCACCCACCCACTCACTCACTCACTCACTCACCCACTCACTCACTCACTCACCCACTCACTCATCCACTAACTCACTCACCCACTTACTCACTCACTCACTCACCCACTCACTCACCCACTCACTCACTCACTCACCCACCCACCCACTCACTCACCCACCCACCCACTCACCCACTCACTCACTCTCTCTCTCTCTCACTCACCCACCCACTAACCCACTCACTCACTCACTCACCCACCCACTCACTCACCCACTCACTCACTCACTCACTCACTCACCCACCCACCCACCCACTCACTCACCCACTCACTCACTCACTCACTCACCCACTCACTCACTCACTCACCCACTCACTCACCCACTCACTCACTCACTCACTCACTCACCCACTCACTCATCCACTCACTCACTCACTCACCCACTCACTCACTCACTCACCCACTCACTCACTCACCCACTCACTCACTCACTCACTCACCCACCCACCCACTCACCCACCCACTCACCCACTCACTCATCCACTCACTCACTCACCCACTCACTCACTCACTCACCCACCCACTCACCCACTCACTCACTCACTCACCCATCCACTCACTCACTCACTCACTCACCCACTCACTCACCCACTCACTCACTCACTCACTCACCCACCCACCCACTCACTCACCCACCCACTCACCCACTCACTCACTCACTCACCCACTCACTCACCCACTCACTCACCCACCCACTCACCCACTCACTCACCCACCCACTCACTCACTCACTCACCCACTCACTCATCCACTCACTCACTCACTCACCCACTCACTCACTCACCCACTCACTCACCCACCCACCCACTCACTCACCCACTCACTCACT
The DNA here is from genome assembly GCF_964198595.1 of Lampetra fluviatilis. NCBI lineage: Eukaryota > Metazoa > Chordata > Hyperoartia > Petromyzontiformes > Petromyzontidae > Lampetra > Lampetra fluviatilis. Next base: position 4,885,851 of record NC_136342.1, on the reverse strand, counting down.
CACTCACCCATCCACTCACTCATCCACTCACTCACTCACCCACCCACTCACCCACTCACCCACTCACTCACTCACTCACTCACCCACTGACTCATCCACTCACCCACTCACTCACCCACTCACTCACTCACTCACCCACTCACCCACTCACTCACCCACCAGGTCATGTGACAGGGTAGTCAGGTGACCTGGTGGTCAGGTGATAGGGTGGTCAGGTGATAGGTTGGTAAGGTGACCTGGTGGGCAGGTGATAGGGTGGTCAGTTGACCGGGTGGTCAGGTGACCTGGTGGTCAGGTAATAGGGTGGTCAGGTGATAGGGTGGTCAGGTGACCGGGTGGTCAGGTGACCTGGTAGTCAGGTGACCTGGTGGTCAGATGACCAGGCGGTCACGTGACCTGGTGGTCAGGTGACCTGGTAGTCAGGTGACCTGGTGGTCAGGTGAAAAGGTGGTCAGGTGACAGGGTGGTCAGGTGACTTGGTGGTCAGGTGACCGGGTGGTCAGGTGACCGGGTGGTCAGGTGACTTGGTGGTCAGGTGAAAAGGTGGTCAGGTGACAGGGTGGTCAGGTGAATTGGTGGTCAGGTGACCGGGTGGTCAGGTGACTTGGTGGTCAGGTGACCTGGTGGTCAGGTGAAAAGGTGGTCAGGTGACAGGGTGGTCAGGTGACCTGGTGGTCAGGTGACTTGGTGGTCAGGTGACCGGGTGGTCAGGTGACCGGGTGGTCAGGTGACCGGGTGGTCAGGTGACTTGGTGGTCAGGTGACCTGGTGGTCAGGTGACCGGGTGGTCAGGTGACCGGGTGGTCAGGTGACCTGGTGGTCAGGTGAACGGGTGGTCAGGTGACCGGGTGGTCAGGTGACAGGGTGGTCAGGTGACCTGGTGGTCAGGTGAACGGGTGGTCAGGTGACCGGGTGGTCAGGTGATAAGGTGGTCAGGTGACCTGGTGGTCAGGTGATAGGGTGGTCAGGTGACCTGGTGGTCAGGTGATAGGGTGGTAAGGTGACCTGGTGGTCAGGTGATAGGGTGGTCAGGTGACCGGGTGGTCAGGTGACCTGGTGGTCAGGTGACCTGGTGGTCAGGTGACCTGGTGGTCAGGTGACCTGGCAGTCAGGTGACTGGACGGGTTGTTTCCGCAGTCATGGCCGTGACGCCCTTCCGAGTCATGTTCAGAGCGCACCCCGGGCTGAGTCGGGAAGAAGCCATGAAGATCGTCACGTATCAGGTGAGAGGCACCAGCTGTGTGTGAGTGAGTGTGTGAGTGTGTGTGTGAGTGTGTGAGTGTGTGTGTGTGAGTGTGTGTGTGAGTGAGTGTGTATGTGAGTGAGTGAGAGTGAGAGAGTGAGTGTGTGAGTGTGTGTGAGTGTGTGTGTGTGAGTGTGTGTGTGTGTGTGAGTGTGTGTGAGTGTGTGTGAGTGTGTGTGTGTGAGTGTGAGTGAGTGTGTGTGTTAGTGAGTGAGAGTGAGAGAGTGAGTGTGTGAGTGTGTGTGAGTGTGTGTTCGCCGGTTGGAAACATTTAGGCTGGCCTGCCTACGATCCATCCTGGGTTTAACCAGGCTGGATTGTGTGAGGAGCTCACAAATCCTTGAAAGATCTGGGCAAAGTCCCAATCGGTGAGCTCCTCCGGCAGGCAAGGCTGCGTTGGCTGGGTCACCGAGCCCGCATGCCCAGCCACCGCATGCCTAAACAGCTTTTATTCGGCCGGATCGAGGGGGCTAAACGGCGCGGCACGGGCTAGAGAAGAGATGGAGTGATGTGGTACAGAAGGACGTGGGGCTGAGTGGACCTGTCGATGACTGGTACCAGCGGTGTCAAGATCGGCCTCTGTGGAGGAGGCTCGTGAAGGACGCTACTGGGCAGTTGGAGGCAGTCGCCCTCCAACAACAATGGAGGGCGGAGGAGCGACGCTCACAACAACGAGCGGAGCGCCGGGTGGCTAAAGCACTTCAAGTTGGTACAGTAGGGGGCACAGGTGGTGCATCAGCCAGTCATCTCGGTCATCTCGGTCAGTCGACCCGTGGCACCTGCTGGGTCTGGCCCGTGACCTCCTGCCAGCGGGCGTTCGACACTTCCCGTGGCCTCAAGGTGCACATGGCCTGGCACAAGCATCGTGGTGATGTCACCGCCACTTAGTGGCGAATGGCGGTTGTTGTTGTTGTGTGTGTGTGAGTGTGTGTGTGTGGGGAGTGTGTGTGTGTGGGGAGTGTGTGTGTGTGGGGAGTGTGTGTGTGTGTGTGAGTATGTATGTGAGTGTGAGAGTGTGGCGTGTGTGTGTGTGAGAGGCGCTGCTGCTGAGACTGGAGCTTGCCACTAAGAGGTGGGGCCTTACCATCAGCCCCACCAAAACGAAGCACCCGCCTGGGTATTTTGTACCATCGGACACTCCACCCCCACAACTCCCAATCGGTGATGGGGCAGTTGTGGAGAGAGTGGAGAGTTTCCCATACCTGGGCAGTGTGCTCATGACCGGCGCCGGTTTAACAGCAGAGGTCTCACTCCGAATCAGTCGAGCGGCATTATCTTTTCATCGGTTGTGTAATGCTGCGTGGAAGCTACCTGGTCTCTCGCTCCACACGAAGCTTTGGGTCTTTTCGGCCATAGTCATTCCCTCCCTTATCTACGCTTGCGAAACGTGGACCCCCCTAATGGAACATCTTCGCCGGTTAGAAACATTTAGGCTGGCCTGCCTACGATCCATCCTGGGTTTAACTAGGATGGATTGTGTGAGGAGCTCACAAATCCTCGAAAGATCTGGACAAAGTCCCATCGGTGAGCTCCTCCGGCAGGCAAGGCTGCATTGTCTGGGTCATGTAGCCCGCATGCTCAATCACCGCATGCCGGATCGAGGGGGCTAAACGGGCGCGGCACGAGCTAGAGAAGAGATGGAGTGATGTGGTACAGGAGGATGTGGAGCTTAGTGGACTTTCCGATGACCGGTACCAGCGGTGTCAAGATCGGCCTCAGTGGAGGAGGCTCGTGAAGGACGCTACTGGGCAGTTGGAGGCAGTCGCCCTCCAACAACAACGGAGGGCGGAGGAGCGACGCTCACAACAGCGAACGGAGCGCCGGGTGGCTAAAGCACAGCAAGTTAGCACAGTAGGGGGCACAGGTGGTTCATCAGCCAGTCACCTCGGTCATCTCAGTCAGTCGACCCGTGGCACCTGCTGGGTCTGCCCCGTGACCTCCTGCCAGCGGGCGTTTGACACTTCACGTGGCCTCAAGGTGCACATGGCCTGGCACAAGCGTCGTGGTGACGTCACCGCCACTTAGTGGCGAATGGCGGTTGTTGTTGGCATGTGTAGAGTGTGTGTGTGTGGAGTGTGTTTGAGTGCGAGTCTGTGGATTGGGTGTGTAATTGGTTCAACTGAGTCGCAGACGTAGACTTGGAGGCCACCCATTTATTCAGTTCCAACACACGGGGTAACTTACCCTTCACAGAATAACAACCTAAGGTGGTGACCACCAGGCTAGCTACACCAGTTACCACGTGACTGATGTAGCTAGTCACGTGGTGACCACCAGGCCAGCTACACCAGTTACCACGTGACTGATGTAGCTAGTCACGTGGTGACCACCAGGCTAGCTACACTAGTTACCACGTGACTGGTGTAGCTAGTCACGTGGTCACCACCAGGCTAGCTACACTGGTTACCACGTGACTGATGTAGCTAGTCACGTGGTGACCACCAGGCTAGCTACACTGGTTACCACGTGACTGATGTAGCTAGTCACGTGGTGACCATCAGGCTAGCTACACTAGTCACCACGTGACTGATGTAGCTAGTCACGTGGTGACCACCAGGCTAGCTACACTAGTTACCACGTGACTGATGTAGCTAGCCACGTGGTGACCACCAGGCTAGCTACACTAGTTACCACGTGACTGATGTAGCTAGTCACGTGGTGACCACCAGGCTAGCTACACTAGTTACCACGTGACTGGTGTAGCTAGTCACGTGGTGACCACCAGGCTAGCTACACTAGTTACCACCCCACCCCCTAGCCCCCTCTTGGGGTCCCTTCGTAAACTTAACAGGTCACGTGTCTTCCCGGGTCAACCAGAGTGCCATGGCCTCACACGACCTCATCCGTTGGCAGGCAGCCACACACCCTGTCCTGTGGGGGTCGGCACTGCACTCGAAGCGTGGTGCCATCCAGCGCTGTCATTCAGCGCAAACCAGGCCCCTCTAGGGCCGGTACTACACCCACAGCATGGTGACATCCGGCGATGTCGCTACATATGTGTGTGGAGAGCGTGTGAGAGTGTGTGGGTTTTCTTGACCACAGTCATTCCCTCCTTTTTCGATGCTTGCGAAACGTGGACCCCCCCTAATGGAGCATCTTCGCCTGTTGGAAACATTTAGGCTGGCCTGCCTACGATCCATCCTGGGTTTAACCAGGCTGGATTGTGTGAGGAGCTCACAAATCCTTGAAATATCTAGACAAAGTCCCATCGGTGAGCTCCTCCAGTAGGCAAGGCTGCGTTGGCTGGGTCATGTAGCCCGCATGCCCAGCCACCGCATGCCCAAGCAGCTTCTGTTTGGCCGTATAGAGAGGGTTAAATGGGCACGACATAGCCTGGAGAAGAGTTGGAGCTGATGCGGTACGGGAGGATGTGGAGCTGAGTGGATTTGCCAAAGACCGTTACCAGTGGTGTCAACATCGGCCTCTGTTGAGGAGGAGGCTCGTGAGGGACGCTGCTGGGCACTTGGAGGCAGAGGTCGCAAACGGGTTTTGATTCCTTACCCGTACCCGTACCCGGCCGCACCAGGGTCGCAAACGGGTACCCGCATCCGTACCCGGCCGTACCCGTACCCTACCTGTACCCGGCCGGGTATGGGTAGGGTACGGGTATCGGGTACCTGATTGCGACCTCTGGGATGAAGCCATGTTGCAGGCGTGGGTGGGTTGATTCTAGGAACTTGAATTGTGAGAAGAGACAAGACGTTGGGAAATGAGTGACAAACGGTGACTCACCAGTGAATCACGGCCTACCCGTATCCATACCCAGCCGCACCAGGGTCGCAAACGGGTACCCGTACCCGTACCCGGGCGGGTACGGGTAGCCGGGTATCGGGTAGGGTACGGGTATCGGGTACCCGGTTGTGACCTCTGGTTGGAGGCAGTCGCCCTCCAGAAACAATTGACGGCAGATGAGCGATGCTCACAACAACGAGCGGAGCGCCGGGTGGAAAAAATGCGGCGAGTTGGCACAGTTGCGAGCTGGTGCATCTGACAGTCATCTAAGTTGTTCAACCCATGGCGCCTGCTGGGTCTGTCCCGTGACCCCCTTCACTTAGCCTGGCACAGTTGCGAGCCCAGCTGGTGCATCTGCCAGTCATCTCACTCGGTCAACCCATGGCATCCGCTGGGTCTGTCCTGCGACCTCCTGCCAGCGGCGAGGCTTCGACACTTCACATGGCCTTAAAGTACACCTAGCCTGGCACCAGGCACCTAGCCTGGTGACGTCACCGCCACTTAGTGACGAATGGCAGTTGTTGTGTTAGTGTGAGTGTGTGTGCTAACAGCACTTGCCCCAACAGCCTGCTGAAGGCTATACGGGGGCCCTTTGGCATTGCTGCGTGAGAGTGCGCGCTGCGAGAAACGCGAGCCCCTTGCTAACAGCTCCCATCAAGAGGTGAAGCAGCAGAGAGAGAGACACAGACAGACATTGACCTTTAAACCACTTTCATTGCTGCCAGCAGCAAACCACTGGAGCTGATGTCGGTACAAAGTCACACCGAGGGCAGCGTCACGTCGCGAACCGCTACCCGCGCGCGTGGCGCTGCACGTGCCACACGCAGCACAGTACAGCGCGCCGTCATCTCAGCCGCTGCCCTTCCACTTGCACCAGTCGCCCCTTCACCAGGTCACTGACCTTGCCCAGCCTGACCGATCCCTTCGACGAGTCCGTTGCAGATCAAGGGGCTCGTTTGAGAAATGTTCGAGGTCGTAGTGCACCACGTGTGCCCTGCTCCACTCGAAGCTCCGCCAGGCGTCCCAAAGGCTCTGGCGATAGCCCGGCAGCCTCGTGTAGTCGACCAGGCCCAGGTCTAACAGGAAGAGCGTCATCTGGTCCAACACCATGTGAGACTAGGCTCTAAGGAAAGCTGTCTCGGGTGTGGACCAATCAACTTCAAGGACAGTGCACATTATCAGAGTTATGTTTTTTGTTTGCATTATGACTGCAGGTATTGTGGTCTATGCAAACATGACTCCTTGTAAAAAAGGTGTCAGTTTTGTTGCCAGATAGAAGGGTAAAAAAACAATTATCATATTTTTTTTTACTGGCAAATGAGGTTCCAATGGAGGAAGTGCTCCTTTCCACACCCCAGGCACCCCACCCCTTTGCGTCTCTCAGGAGGTTGAGGCCCGGGGACTTCCAGGGTAGCTCCTCCCGTCCTCCGTAGGGCAGCTGCCTCACGGCTCAGACGCCTGGAGCCCATCGCCCTGGCGGTGACGTCCACCAGCGCCCCGTCCACCCTTGCCCATCGGCAGGCAGAGGACCGCCGGCCTGAGCCGCTGCGCAAAGTGCGCGAGTGACGGGTTCACTATTGTGAGCAGCCAGGCCGGAGGCTGAGGGCTTTGTTCTTGTGCCACGACACGAACGCTGAGGGCTTTGTTCTTGTGCCATGGCACGGACGCTGAGGGCTTTGTTCTTGTGCCATGGCACGGACGCTGAGGGCTTTGTTCTTGTGCCACGGCACGGAGGCTGAGGGCTTTGTTCTTGTGCCACGGCACGGAGGCTGAGGGCTTTGTTCTTGTGCCACGGCACGGAGGCTGAGGGCTTTGTTCTTGTGCCATGGCACGGACGCTGAGGGCTTTGTTCTTGTGCCATGGCACGGACGCTGAGGGCTTTGTTCTTGTGCCACGGCACGGACGCTGAGGGCTTTGTTCTTGTGCCACGGCACGGAGGCTGAGGGCTTTGTTCTTGTGCCACGGCACGGAGGCTGAGGGCTTTGTTCTTGTGCCATGGCACGGACGCTGAGGGCTTTGTTCTTGTGCCACGGCACGGAGGCTGAGGGCTTTGTTCTTGTGCCACGGCAGAGACACTGAGGGCTTTGTTCTTGTGCCACGGCACGGACTTTGAGGGCTTTGTTCTTGTGCCACGGCAAGGACTTTGAGGGCTTTGTTCTTGTGCCACAACACGGACCCTGAGGGCTTTGTTCTTGTGCCACGGCAAGGAATTTGAGGGCTTTGTTCTTGTGCCACAACACGGACCCTGAGGGCTTTGTTCTTGTGCCACGGCATGGACACTGAGGGCTTTGTTCTTGTGCCACGGCACGGACCCTGAGGGATTTGTTCTTGTGCCACAGCACCGACCCTGAGGGCATTGTTCTTGTGCCACAGCACGGACACTGAGGGCTTTGTTCTTGTGCCACAGCACGGACCCTGAGGGCTTTGTCCTTGTGCCACAGCACGGACCCTGAGGGCTTTGTTCTTGTGCAACAGCACGGACCCTGAGGGCTTTGTTCTTGTGCTACGGCAAGGACTTTGAGGGCTTTGTTCTTGTGCCACGGCACGGACGCTGAGGGCTTTGTTCTTGTGCCACAACACGGACCCTGAGGGCTTTGTTCTTGTGTCACGGCACGGACCCTGAGGGCTTTGTTCTTGTGCCACAGCACTCACCCCGTCGAAGGCAGTCACCTGACACAAGACCCGTGGCTCACCCCGTCGAAGGCAGTCACCCGTGGCTCACCCCGTCGAAGGCAGTCACCTGACCCAAGACTCGTGGCTCACCCCGTCGAAGGCAGTCACCTGACCCAAGACTCGTGGCTCACCCGATGCTCCCGCGATGAGCTCGGCTCCGCCTCGAGCAGGAGGTCGACAGCGCGGCCTGTGGGTGCTGTGACCGCCTCGTTGCCGGCAGGTGGCGTGCAGCCTCATGGGCTGTCGAGAGACAGAGACGGAGAGAGAGACACGGAGACACAGAGAGAGAGACGGAGAGAGACAGGGACACAGAGACAGAGAGAGACGGAGACATAAAGAGAGAGACAGAGAGAGATAGAGAGACAGAGAGAGAGAGGCAGCCAGAGAGACACATGGAAACACAGAGAGAGAGACAGACTTTTTGACTTTTAAACAACTTTTATTGCCGCCAGCAGCAAAAGCACTGGAGGCGATTTCGATATGAAACACACAAAGTCACCAGCAACACAAATGAAAATAAACGCTACAAATCGACGCGCTGTGGCGCTAAAAGCACCGCGCACAACACAAAAGAAAAGCCACGTGGTTGTGGTGGTCATCGCGCACGCCACCGTGACGAGCGAGCGCTTCAGAAGGTGAACACGAGGGTGCCGTCCACGCTGGTACAGAGAGGGGCTTTTGAGAGAGACAGTGACACAAATACAGAGAGACAGAGAGAGAGGCAGACAGAGACAGACAGAGAGAGAGACAGACTGAGACAGAGACATACAGAGAGAGACAGAGATACACAGAGAGACAGAGAGACACAGAGACAGAGAGACACAGAGAGACACAGAGAGACAGAGAGAGACAGAGAGAGAGACAGAGACACAGAGAGAGACAGAGAGATGCAGACAGAGACAGACAGAGACACAGAGAGAGAGAGCCCCTTTATACGCGTTGCTGCTATTCACAAACAGCACTTGCCCCAACATCCCAGTCAAGGCTACCTGAGGCATCTTTGTCTTTGCGTGTTTCGGAGTTCCATTCCCGCTCACGGCCACCACCACCACCACCAGCAGCAGCAGTGACAGCGGCGATTCACGTGAACCGGTTCCTGGACCTCCCCCCACCTAGGTAGACTCAGCCTCAAATGAGTTGCTGTTGAGGCGGTGCAGTTAAACATTGCCACTGGGGAGAGACAAAGGCGGCCAGGAGTGCGTGGTGCTGGCCACACCTCCCCCTCGTGCGCCTTGCCGGCCTTCGGGATCTGCGGTGGCTATGAGATGTTGACTACCTCGCCTGGTCTACAGGAGGTCTGTGTCTCTCTCTCATCATCATCATCATCACGGTGGCTAGGATATGTTGACTAACTCGCCTTGACTACAGGAGGTCGTGGGTTCGATCCCAGACCCTGATGATGCCTGCTGCTGTATATTTGGAGTCTGCGTCTCTCTCTCATCATCATCAAAGTGGCCATGAGATGTTGACTACCTCGCCTGGTCTACAGGAGGTCGTGGGTTCCATCACGACTCTGACGACGACTGCTGCTGCTGTAGATTTCAGTCTGCGTCTCTCTCTCTCATCATCATCACGGTGGCTAGGAGATGTTGACTACCTCGCCTGATCTACAGGAGGTCGTGGGTTCCATCCCGACCCTTTCGACGCCTGCTGCTGCTGCTGTAGATTTGTAGTTTGCGTGTCTCTCTCCCCGTCGTCGCGTGGATTTTTCTTGAGGTCCTCCACATTTAGAATCGACAACACGCGTTCAGAGTGTTTAGCTGTGGCTATAAATGTCCACGTGAAGATGATGATGATAAGTCACTTGACAGGGCTGCTATCATTCATCATAGCCAGCTCAGATAAGACACTTGACAGGGCTGCTATCATTCATCATAGCCAGCTCAGATAAGTCACTTTGCAGGGCTGCTATCATTCATCATAGCCAGCTCAGATAAGTCACTTTGCAGGGCTGCTGTCATTCATCATAGCTAGCTCAGATAAGTCTCTTGGCAGGGCTGCTATCATTCATCATAGCCAGCTCAGATAAGTCACTTTGCAGGGCTGCTATCATTCATCATAGCCAGCTCAGATAAGTCACTTTGCAGGGCTGCTATCATTCATCATAGCCAGCTCAGATAAGTCACTTGACAGGGCTGCTATCATTCATCATAGCCAGCTCAGATAAGACACTTGGCAGGGCTGCTATCATTCATCATAGCCAGCTCAGATAAGTCACTTGACAGGGCTGCTATCATTCGTCATAGCCAGCTCAGATAAGACACTTGACAGGGCTGCTGTCATTCATCATAGCCAGCTCAGATAAGACACTTGACAGGGCTGCTATCATTCGTCATAGCCAGCTCAGATAAGACACTTGACAGGGCTGCTGTCATTCATCATAGCCAGCTCAGATAAGTCACTTGACAGGGCTGCTATCATTCATCATAGCCAGCTCAGATAAGTCACTTGACAGGGCTGCTATCATTCATCATAGCCAGCTCAGATAAGACACTTGGCAGGGCTGCTGTCATTCATCATAGCCAGCTCAGATAAGTCACTTGACAGGGCTGCTGTCATTCATCATAGCCAGCTCAGATAAGACACTTGGCAGGGCTGCTATCATTCATCATAGCCAGCTCAGATAAGTCACTTGACAGGGCTGCTGTCATTCGTCATAGCCAGCTCAGATAAGTCACTTGACAGGGCTGCTATCATTCGTCATAGCCAGCTCAGATAAGTCACTTGACAGGGCTGCTATCATTCGTCATAGCCAGCTCAGATAAGTCACTTGACAGGGCTGCTATCATTCGTCATAGCCAGCTCAGATAAGACACTTGGCAGGGCTGCTGTCATTCATCATAGCCAGCTCAGATAAGACACTTGGCAGGGCTGCTATCAATCATCATAGCCAGCTCAGATAAGTCACTTGACAGGGCTGCTATCATTCGTCATAGCCAGCTCAGATAAGACACTTGGCAGGGCTGCTATCATTCATCATAGCCAGCTCAGATAAGACACTTGGCAGGGCTGCTATCATTCGTCATAGCCAGCTCAGATAAGACACTTGGCAGGGCTGCTATCATTCGTCATAGCCAGCTCAGATAAGACACTTGGCAGGGCTGCTATCATTCATCATAGCCAGCTCAGATAAGACACTTGGCAGGGCTGCTATCATTCGTCATAGCCAGCTCAGATAAGACACTTGGCAGGGCTGCTATCATTCATCATAGCCAGCTCAGATAAGACACTTGGCAAGGCTGCTATCATTCGTCATAGCCAGCTCAGATAAGACACTTGACAGGGCTGCTATCATTCGTCATAGCCAGCTCAGATAAGTCACTTGGCAGGGCTGCTATCATTCGTCATAGCCAGCTCAGATAAGTCACTTGGCAAGGCTGCTATCATTCGTCATAGCCAGCTCAGATAAGACACTTGACAGGGCTGCTATCATTCGTCATAGCCAACTCAGATAAGTCACTTGGCAGGGCTGCTATCATTCGTCATAGCCAGCTCAGATAAGACACTTGACAGGGCTGCTATCATTCGTCATAGCCAGCTCAGATAAGTCACTTGACAGGGCTGCTATCATTCGTCATAGCCAGCTCAGATAAGTCACTTGACAGGGCTGCTATCAATCATCATAGCCAGCTCAGATAAGACACTTGACAGGGCTGCTATCATTCATCATAGCCAGCTCAGATAAGTCACTTGACAGGGCTGCTATCAATCATCATAGCCAGCTCAGATAAGTCACTTGACAGGGCTGCTATCATTCATCATAGCCAGCTCAGATAAGTCACTTGACAGGGCTGCTATCATTCATCATAGCCAGCTCAGATAAGTCACTTGACAGGGCTGCTATCATTCATCATAGCCAGCTCAGATAAGACACTTGACAGGGCTGCTATCATTCATCATAGCCAGCTCAGATAAGACACTTGACAGGGCTGCTGTCATTCATCATAGCCAGCTCAGATAAGTCACTTGACAGGGCTGCTATCATTCATCATAGCCAGCTCAGATAAGACACTTGGCAGGGCTGCTATCATTCATCATAGCCAGCTCAGATAAGACACTTGGCAGGGCTGCTGTCATTCGTCATAGCCAGCTCAGATAAGACACTTGACAGGGCTGCTATCATTCATCATAGCCAGCTCAGATAAGTCACTTGGCAGGGCTGCTATCATTCATCATAGCCAGCTCAGATAAGTCACTTGACAGGGCTGCTGTCATTCATCATAGCCAGCTCAGATAAGACACTTGGCAGGGCTGCTATCATTCGTCATAGCCAGCTCAGATAAGTCACTTGGCAGGGCTGCTATCATTCATCATAGCCAGCTCAGATAAGTCACTTGACAGGGCTGCTATCATTCATCATAGCCAGCTCAGATAAGACACTTGGCAGGGCTGCTATCATTCATCATAGCCAGCTCAGATAAGACACTTGACAGGGCTGCTATCATTCATCATAGCCAGCTCAGATAAGTCACTTGACAGGGCTGCTATCATTCGTCATAGCCAGCTCAGATAAGTCACTTGGCAGGGCTGCTATCATTCATCATAGCCAGCTCAGATAAGACACTTGGCAGGGCTGCTATCATTCATCATAGCCAGCTCAGATAAGTCACTTGACAGGGCTGCTATCATTCATCATAGCCAGCTCAGATAAGACACTTGGCAGGGCTGCTATCATTCATCATAGCCAGCTCAGATAAGACACTTGGCAGGGCTGCTATCATTCATCATAGCCAGCTCAGATAAGACACTTGGCAGGGCTGCTATCATTCATCATAGCCAGCTCAGATAAGACACTTGACAGGGCTGCTATCATTCATCATAGCCAGCTCAGATAAGTCACTTGGCAGGGCTGCTATCAATCATCATAGCCAGCTCAGATAAGACACTTGGCAGGGCTGCTATCATTCATCATAGCCAGCTCAGATAAGTCACTTGACAGGGCTGCTATCATTCATCATAGCCAGCTCAGATAAGTCACTTGACAGGGCTGCTGTCATTCATCATAGCCAGCTCAGATAAGTCACTTGACAGGCCTGCTATCATTCATCATAGCCAGCTCAGATAAGTCACTTGACAGGCCTGCTATCATTCATCATAGCCAGCTCAGATAAGTCACTTGGCAGGCCTGCTATCATTCATCATAGCCAGCTCAGATAAGGCACTTGACAGGGCTGCTATCATTCATCATAGCTAGCTCAGATAAGTCTCTTGGCAGGGCTGCTATCATTCATCATAGCCAGCTCAGATAAGTCACTTGACAGGGCTGCTATCATTCATCATAGCCAGCTCAGATAAGACACTTGACAGGGCTGCTATCATTCATCATAGCCAGCTCAGATAAGACACTTGACAGGGCTGCTATCAATCATCATAGCCAGCTCAGATAAGACACTTGGCAGGGCTGCTATCAATCATCATAGCCAGCTCAGATAAGTCACTTGGCAGGGCTGCTATCATTCGTCATAGCCAGCTCAGATAAGTCACTTGACAGGGCTGCTATCATTCATCATAGCCAGCTCAGATAAGACACTTGACAGGGCTGCTATCATTCATCATAGCCAGCTCAGATAAGACACTTGGCAGGGCTGCTATCATTCATCATAGCCAGCTCAGATAAGTCACTTTGCAGGGCTGCTGTCATTCATCATAGCTAGCTCAGATAAGTCTCTTGGCAGGGCTGCTATCATTCATCATAGCCAGCTCAGATAAGTCACTTTGCAGGGCTGCTATCATTCATCATAGCCAGCTCAGATAAGTCACTTTGCAGGGCTGCTATCATTCATCATAGCCAGCTCAGATAAGTCACTTGACAGGGCTGCTATCATTCATCATAGCCAGCTCAGATAAGACACTTGGCAGGGCTGCTATCATTCATCATAGCCAGCTCAGATAAGTCACTTGACAGGGCTGCTATCATTCGTCATAGCCAGCTCAGATAAGACACTTGACAGGGCTGCTGTCATTCATCATAGCCAGCTCAGATAAGACACTTGACAGGGCTGCTATCATTCGTCATAGCCAGCTCAGATAAGACACTTGACAGGGCTGCTGTCATTCATCATAGCCAGCTCAGATAAGTCACTTGACAGGGCTGCTATCATTCATCATAGCCAGCTCAGATAAGTCACTTGACAGGGCTGCTATCATTCATCATAGCCAGCTCAGATAAGACACTTGGCAGGGCTGCTGTCATTCATCATAGCCAGCTCAGATAAGTCACTTGACAGGGCTGCTGTCATTCATCATAGCCAGCTCAGATAAGACACTTGGCAGGGCTGCTATCATTCATCATAGCCAGCTCAGATAAGTCACTTGACAGGGCTGCTGTCATTCGTCATAGCCAGCTCAGATAAGTCACTTGACAGGGCTGCTATCATTCGTCATAGCCAGCTCAGATAAGTCACTTGACAGGGCTGCTATCATTCGTCATAGCCAGCTCAGATAAGTCACTTGACAGGGCTGCTATCATTCGTCATAGCCAGCTCAGATAAGACACTTGGCAGGGCTGCTGTCATTCATCATAGCCAGCTCAGATAAGACACTTGGCAGGGCTGCTATCAATCATCATAGCCAGCTCAGATAAGTCACTTGACAGGGCTGCTATCATTCGTCATAGCCAGCTCAGATAAGACACTTGGCAGGGCTGCTATCATTCATCATAGCCAGCTCAGATAAGACACTTGGCAGGGCTGCTATCATTCGTCATAGCCAGCTCAGATAAGACACTTGGCAGGGCTGCTATCATTCGTCATAGCCAGCTCAGATAAGACACTTGGCAGGGCTGCTATCATTCATCATAGCCAGCTCAGATAAGACACTTGGCAGGGCTGCTATCATTCGTCATAGCCAGCTCAGATAAGACACTTGGCAGGGCTGCTATCATTCATCATAGCCAGCTCAGATAAGACACTTGGCAAGGCTGCTATCATTCGTCATAGCCAGCTCAGATAAGACACTTGACAGGGCTGCTATCATTCGTCATAGCCAGCTCAGATAAGTCACTTGGCAGGGCTGCTATCATTCGTCATAGCCAGCTCAGATAAGTCACTTGGCAAGGCTGCTATCATTCGTCATAGCCAGCTCAGATAAGACACTTGACAGGGCTGCTATCATTCGTCATAGCCAACTCAGATAAGTCACTTGGCAGGGCTGCTATCATTCGTCATAGCCAGCTCAGATAAGACACTTGACAGGGCTGCTATCATTCGTCATAGCCAGCTCAGATAAGTCACTTGACAGGGCTGCTATCATTCGTCATAGCCAGCTCAGATAAGTCACTTGACAGGGCTGCTATCAATCATCATAGCCAGCTCAGATAAGACACTTGACAGGGCTGCTATCATTCATCATAGCCAGCTCAGATAAGTCACTTGACAGGGCTGCTATCAATCATCATAGCCAGCTCAGATAAGTCACTTGACAGGGCTGCTATCATTCATCATAGCCAGCTCAGATAAGTCACTTGACAGGGCTGCTATCATTCATCATAGCCAGCTCAGATAAGTCACTTGACAGGGCTGCTATCATTCATCATAGCCAGCTCAGATAAGACACTTGACAGGGCTGCTATCATTCATCATAGCCAGCTCAGATAAGACACTTGACAGGGCTGCTGTCATTCATCATAGCCAGCTCAGATAAGTCACTTGACAGGGCTGCTATCATTCATCATAGCCAGCTCAGATAAGACACTTGGCAGGGCTGCTATCATTCATCATAGCCAGCTCAGATAAGACACTTGGCAGGGCTGCTGTCATTCGTCATAGCCAGCTCAGATAAGACACTTGACAGGGCTGCTATCATTCATCATAGCCAGCTCAGATAAGTCACTTGGCAGGGCTGCTATCATTCATCATAGCCAGCTCAGATAAGTCACTTGACAGGGCTGCTGTCATTCATCATAGCCAGCTCAGATAAGACACTTGGCAGGGCTGCTATCATTCGTCATAGCCAGCTCAGATAAGTCACTTGGCAGGGCTGCTATCATTCATCATAGCCAGCTCAGATAAGTCACTTGACAGGGCTGCTATCATTCATCATAGCCAGCTCAGATAAGACACTTGGCAGGGCTGCTATCATTCATCATAGCCAGCTCAGATAAGACACTTGACAGGGCTGCTATCATTCATCATAGCCAGCTCAGATAAGTCACTTGACAGGGCTGCTATCATTCGTCATAGCCAGCTCAGATAAGTCACTTGGCAGGGCTGCTATCATTCATCATAGCCAGCTCAGATAAGACACTTGGCAGGGCTGCTATCATTCATCATAGCCAGCTCAGATAAGTCACTTGACAGGGCTGCTATCATTCATCATAGCCAGCTCAGATAAGACACTTGGCAGGGCTGCTATCATTCATCATAGCCAGCTCAGATAAGACACTTGGCAGGGCTGCTATCATTCATCATAGCCAGCTCAGATAAGACACTTGGCAGGGCTGCTATCATTCATCATAGCCAGCTCAGATAAGACACTTGACAGGGCTGCTATCATTCATCATAGCCAGCTCAGATAAGTCACTTGGCAGGGCTGCTATCAATCATCATAGCCAGCTCAGATAAGACACTTGGCAGGGCTGCTATCATTCATCATAGCCAGCTCAGATAAGTCACTTGACAGGGCTGCTATCATTCATCATAGCCAGCTCAGATAAGTCACTTGACAGGGCTGCTGTCATTCATCATAGCCAGCTCAGATAAGTCACTTGACAGGCCTGCTATCATTCATCATAGCCAGCTCAGATAAGTCACTTGACAGGCCTGCTATCATTCATCATAGCCAGCTCAGATAAGTCACTTGGCAGGCCTGCTATCATTCATCATAGCCAGCTCAGATAAGGCACTTGACAGGGCTGCTATCATTCATCATAGCTAGCTCAGATAAGTCTCTTGGCAGGGCTGCTATCATTCATCATAGCCAGCTCAGATAAGTCACTTGACAGGGCTGCTATCATTCATCATAGCCAGCTCAGATAAGACACTTGACAGGGCTGCTATCATTCATCATAGCCAGCTCAGATAAGACACTTGACAGGGCTGCTATCAATCATCATAGCCAGCTCAGATAAGACACTTGGCAGGGCTGCTATCAATCATCATTGCCAGCTCAGATAAGTCACTTGGCAGGGCTGCTATCATTCGTCATAGCCAGCTCAGATAAGTCACTTGACAGGGCTGCTATCATTCATCATAGCCAGCTCAGATAAGACACTTGACAGGGCTGCTATCATTCATCATAGCCAGCTCAGATAAGACACTTGGCAGGGCTGCTATCATTCATCATAGCCAGCTCAGATAAGACACTTGACAGGGCTGCTATCATTCATCATAGCCAGCTCAGATAAGACACTTGACAGGGCTGCTATCATTCATCATAGCCAGCTCAGATAAGACACTTGGCAGGGCTGCTATCATTCATCATAGCCAGCTCAGATAAGACACTTGGCAGGGCTGCTATCATTCATCATAGCCAGCTCAGATAAGTCACTTGACAGGGCTGCTATCATTCATCATAGCCAGCTCAGATAAGACACTTGGCAAGGCTGCTATCAATCATCATAGCCAGCTCAGATAAGACACTTGGCAGGGCTGCTATCAATCATCATAGCCAGCTCAGATAAGACACTTGACAGGGCTGCTATCATTCATCATAGCCAGCTCAGATAAGTCACTTGACAGGGCTGCTATCATTCATCATAGCCAGCTCAGATAAGACACTTGGCAGGGCAGCTATCATTCATCATAGCCAGCTCAGATAAGTCTCTTTGCAGGGCTGCTATCATTCATCATAGCCAGCTCAGATAAGTCACTTGACAGGGCTGCTATCATTCATCATAGCCAGCTCAGATAAGTCTCTTGGCAGGGCTGCTATCATTCATCATAGCCAGCTCAGATAAGACACTTGGCAAGGCTGCTATCAATCATCATAGCCAGCTCAGATAAGACACTTGGCAGGGCTGCTATCAATCATCATAGCCAGCTCAGATAAGACACTTGGCAGGGCTGCTATCATTCATCATAGCCAGCTCAGATAAGACACTTGGCAGGGCTGCTATCATTCATCATAGCCAGCTCAGATAAGTCTCTTTGCAGGGCTGCTATCATTCATCATAGCTAGCTCAGATAAGTCTCTTGGCAGGGCTGCTATCATTCATCATAACCAGCTCAAATAAGACACTTGGCAGGGCTGCTATCATTCATCATAGCCAGCTCAGATAAGGCACTTGACAGGGCTGCTATCATTCATCATATCCAGCTCAGATAAGTCACTTGACAGGGCTGCTATCATTCATCATAGCCAGCTCAGATAAGGCACTTGACAGGGCTGCTATCATTCATCATATCCAGCTCAGATAAGGCACTTGACAGGGCTGCTATCATTCATCATAGCCAGCTCAGATAAGACACTTGACAGGGCTGCTATCATTCATCATAGCCAGCTCAGATAAGTCACTTGACAGGGCTGCTATCATTCATCATAGCCAGCTCAGATAAGACACTTGGCAGGGCAGCTATCATTCATCATAGCCAGCTCAGATAAGTCTCTTTGCAGGGCTGCTATCATTCATCATAGCCAGCTCAGATAAGTCACTTGACAGGGCTGCTATCATTCATCATAGCCAGCTCAGATAAGTCTCTTGGCAGGGCTGCTATCATTCATCATAGCCAGCTCAGATAAGACACTTGGCAAGGCTGCTATCAATCATCATAGCCAGCTCAGATAAGACACTTGGCAGGGCTGCTATCAATCATCATAGCCAGCTCAGATAAGACACTTGGCAGGGCTGCTATCATTCATCATAGCCAGCTCAGATAAGACACTTGGCAGGGCTGCTATCATTCATCATAGCCAGCTCAGATAAGTCTCTTTGCAGGGCTGCTATCATTCATCATAGCTAGCTCAGATAAGTCTTTTGGCAGGGCTGCTATCATTCATCATAACCAGCTCAAATAAGACACTTGGCAGGGCTGCTATCATTCATCATAGCCAGCTCAGATAAGGCACTTGACAGGGCTGCTATCATTCATCATATCCAGCTCAGATAAGTCACTTGACAGGGCTGCTATCATTCATCATAGCCATCTCAGATAAGGCACTTGACAGGGCTGCTATCATTCATCATATCCAGCTCAGATAAGGCACTTGACAGGGCTGCTATCATTCATCATAGCCAGCTCAGATAAGACACTTGGCAGGGCTGCTATCATTCATCATAGCCAGCTCAGATAAGACACTTGGCAGGGCTGCTATCATTCATCATAGCCAGCTCAGATAAGTCTCTTTGCAGGGCTGCTATCATTCATCATAGCTAGCTCAGATAAGTCTCTTGGCAGGGCTGCTATCATTCATCATAGCCAACTCAGATAAGTCTCTTGACAGGGCTGCTGTCATTCATCATAGCCAGCTCAGATAAGTCACTTGACAGGGCTGCTATCATTCGTCATAGCCAGCTCAGAAAAGAAACTTGACAGGGCTGCTATCATTCATCATAGCCAGCTCAGATAAGACACTTGGCAGGGCTGCTATCATTCATCATAGCCAGCTCAGATAAGACACTTGACAGGGCTGCTATCATTCATCATAGCCAGCTCAGATAAGACACTTGACAGGGCTGCTATCATTCATCATAGCCAGCTCAGATAAGACACTTGGCAGGGCTGCTATCATTCATCATAGCCAGCTCAGATAAGACACTTGGCAGGGCTGCTATCATTCATCATAGCCAGCTCAGATAAGTCTCTTTGCAGGGCTGCTATCATTCATCATAGCTAGCTCAGATAAGTCTCTTGGCAGGGCTGCTATCATTCATCATAACCAGCTCAAATAAGACACTTGGCAGGGCTGCTATCATTCATCATAGCCAGCTCAGATAAGGCACTTGACAGGGCTGCTATCATTCATCATATCCAGCTCAGATAAGTCACTTGACAGGGCTGCTATCATTCATCATAGCCAGCTCAGATAAGGCACTTGACAGGGCTGCTATCATTCATCATATCCAGCTCAGATAAGGCACTTGACAGGGCTGCTATCATTCATCATAGCCAGCTCAGATAAGACACTTGACAGGGCTGCTATCATTCATCATAGCCAGCTCAGATAAGTCACTTGACAGGGCTGCTATCATTCATCATAGCCAGCTCAGATAAGACACTTGGCAGGGCAGCTATCATTCATCATAGCCAGCTCAGATAAGTCTCTTTGCAGGGCTGCTATCATTCATCATAGCCAGCTCAGATAAGTCACTTGACAGGGCTGCTATCATTCATCATAGCCAGCTCAGATAAGTCTCTTGGCAGGGCTGCTATCATTCATCATAGCCAGCTCAGATAAGACACTTGGCAAGGCTGCTATCAATCATCATAGCCAGCTCAGATAAGACACTTGGCAGGGCTGCTATCAATCATCATAGCCAGCTCAGATAAGACACTTGGCAGGGCTGCTATCATTCATCATAGCCAGCTCAGATAAGACACTTGGCAGGGCTGCTATCATTCATCATAGCCAGCTCAGATAAGTCTCTTTGCAGGGCTGCTATCATTCATCATAGCTAGCTCAGATAAGTCTCTTGGCAGGGCTGCTATCATTCATCATAACCAGCTCAAATAAGACACTTGGCAGGGCTGCTATCATTCATCATAGCCAGCTCAGATAAGGCACTTGACAGGGCTGCTATCATTCATCATATCCAGCTCAGATAAGTCACTTGACAGGGCTGCTATCATTCATCATAGCCAGCTCAGATAAGGCACTTGACAGGGCTGCTATCATTCATCATATCCAGCTCAGATAAGGCACTTGACAGGGCTGCTATCATTCATCATAGCCAGCTCAGATAAGACACTTGGCAGGGCTGCTATCATTCATCATAGCCAGCTCAGATAAGACACTTGGCAGGGCTGCTATCATTCATCATAGCCAGCTCAGATAAGTATCTTTGCAGGGCTGCTATCATTCATCATAGCTAGCTCAGATAAGTCTCTTGGCAGGGCTGCTATCATTCATCATAGCCAACTCAGATAAGTCTCTTGACAGGGCTGCTGTCATTCATCATAGCCAGCTCAGATAAGTCACTTGACAGGGCTGCTATCATTCGTCATAGCCAGCTCAGAAAAGACACTTGACAGGGCTGCTATCATTCATCATAGCCAGCTCAGATAAGACACTTGACAGGGCTGCTGTCATTCATCATAGCCAGCTCAGATAAGACACTTGGCATGGCTGCTATCATTCATCATAGCCAGCTCAGATAAGTCACTTGACAGGGCTGCTATCATTCGTCATAGCCAGCTCAGAAAAGACACTTGACAGGGCTGCTATCATTCATCATAGCCAGCTCAGATAAGACACTTGACAGGGCTGCTGTCATTCATCATAGCCTGCTCAGATAAGACACTTGGCAGGGCTGCTGTCATTCATCATAGCCAGCTCAGATAAGACACTTGACAGGGCTGCTGTCATTCATCATAGCCTGCTCAGATAAGACACTTGGCAGGGCTGCTGTCATTCATCATAGCCAGCTCAGATAAGACACTTGACAGGGCTGCTGTCATTCATCATAGCCAGCTCAGATAAGACACTTGACAGGGCTGCTATCAATCATCTTAGCCAGCTCAGATAAGTCACTTGACAGGGCTGCTGTCATTCATCATAGCCAGCTCAGATAAGACACTTGGCAGGGCTGCTATCATTCATCATAGCCAGCTCAGATAAGACACTTGACAGGGCTGCTGTCATTCATCATAGCCAGCTCAGATAAGTCACTTGACAGGGCTGCTATCATTCGTCATAGCCAGCTCAGATAAGACACTTGGCAGGGCTGCTGTCATTCATCATAGCCAGCTCACATAAGTCACTTGACAGGGCTGCTATCATTCGTCATAGCCAGCTCAGATAAGACACTTGGCAGGGCTGCTATCATTCATCATAGCCAGCTCTGATAAGACACTTGGCAGGGCTGCTATCATTCATCATAGCCAGCTCAGATAAGTCACTTGGCAGGGCTGCTATCATTCATCATAGCCAGCTCAGATAAGACACTTGGCAGGGCTGCTATCATTCATCATAGCCAGCTCTGATAAGACACTTGGCAGGGCTGCTATCATTCATCATAGCCAGCTCAGATAAGTCACTTGGCAGGGCTGCTATCATTCATCATAGCCAGCTCAGATAAGACACTTGGCAGGGCTGCTATCATTCGTCATAGCCAGCTCAGATAAGACACTTGGCAGGGCTGCTATCATTCGTCATAGCCAGCTCAGATAAGACACTTGGCAGGGCTGCTATCATTCGTCATAGCCAGCTCAGATAAGACACTTGGCAGGGCTGCTATCATTCGTCATAGCCAGCTCAGATAAGACACTTGGCAGGGCTGCTATCATTCGTCATAGCCAGCTCAGATAAGTCACTTGGCAGGGCTGCTATCATTCGTCATAGCCAGCTCAGATAAGACACTTGGTAGGGCTGCTATCATTCGTCATAGCCAGCTCAGATAAGACACTTGGCAGGGCTGCTATCATTCATCATAGCCAGCTCAGATAAGACACTTGGCAGGGCTGCTATCATTCGTCATAGCCAGCTCAGATAAGACACTTGGCAGGGCTGCTATCATTCATCATAGCCAGCTCAGATAAGTCACTTGGCAGGGCTGCTATCATTCATCATAGCCAGCTCAGATAAGACACTTGGCAGGGCTGCTATCATTCATCATAGCCAGCTCTGATAAGACACTTGGCAGGGCTGCTATCATTCATCATAGCCAGCTCAGATAAGTCACTTGGCAGGGCTGCTATCATTCATCATAGCCAGCTCAGATAAGACACTTGGCAGGGCTGCTATCATTCGTCATAGCCAGCTCAGATAAGACACTTGGCAGGGCTGCTATCATTCGTCATAGCCAGCTCAGATAAGACACTTGGCAGGGCTGCTATCATTCGTCATAGCCAGCTCAGATAAGACACTTGGCAGGGCTGCTATCATTCGTCATAGCCAGCTCAGATAAGACACTTGGCAGGGCTGCTATCATTCGTCATAGCCAGCTCAGATAAGTCACTTGGCAGGGCTGCTATCATTCGTCATAGCCAGCTCAGATAAGACACTTGGTAGGGCTGCTATCATTCGTCATAGCCAGCTCAGATAAGACACTTGGCAGGGCTGCTATCATTCATCATAGCCAGCTCAGATAAGACACTTGGCAGGGCTGCTATCATTCGTCATAGCCAGCTCAGATAAGACACTTGGCAGGGCTGCTATCATTCGTCATAGCCAGCTCAGATAAGACACTTGGCAGGGCTGCTATCATTCATCATAGCCAGCTCAGATAAGTCACTTGGCAGGGCTGCTATCATTCATCATAGCCAGCTCAGATAAGTCACTTGACAGAGCTGCTGTCATTCGTCATAGCCAGCTCAGGGCTACACAGCAGGTCAGGCGGGGCACTGACCTCCAATAGCTGCTGCTGGCTACTGGCTAACAGCACTTGCCCTGACTGCCTCTCAGAAGCTACCTGACGGAGGGGAGGCATCTTTGTCTTTGCTGCTACTCGGGGCACGGCAACTACACTCTGGCAATGCGGAAATGTCATCACTCCGATCCGATGTCGTTGAGCAGCCTGCGGGCAAAGTCTGAAATGTGAAGTTCTGATGACTCGCTGCTGACGACTTAATCACCTTGCAGAAGGGGGTGGGGGTGGTGGTGGTGGGGAAATATGAAAGAAATGCAATTATCTCATTACATACCGATAGCTTTCAAGGTTATTTTAGTGAAGGGTGTTTTTTGGTCGTTGATCCAGTCGTGCTGTCACGGCGGGGGTGGTGGTGGTGGAGGTGGTTGTAATGGTGGTGGTGGTATTGGTGGTGGTAGTGGTGGAGGTGGTTGT
This sequence comes from Lampetra fluviatilis, assembly GCF_964198595.1. NCBI lineage: Eukaryota > Metazoa > Chordata > Hyperoartia > Petromyzontiformes > Petromyzontidae > Lampetra > Lampetra fluviatilis. Next base: position 4,862,327 of record NC_136342.1, on the reverse strand, counting down.
GGAGACAGTGGCAGTGGTGGAGGTGGTTGTGGTGGTAGTGATGGAGGTGGTGGTAGTGGTGGTAGTGGTGGAGGTGGTTGTGGTAGCAGTGGCAGTAGTGGTAGTGGTGGAGGTGGTGGTAGTTGTGGTGGTGCAGGTGGTGGTGGTGAAGGTGGCAGTGATGGTGCTGGTTGTGATGGACCTGGTGGTGATGGAGGTGGTGGTGGAGTTGCTGGTGGTGGAGGTAGTGGTGGTGGTGCTGGTTGTGATGGTGGTGGTGGTGTAGTTGGTGGTGGTGGAGGTGATAGTTGTGATGGAGGTTGTGATGGAGGTGGTGGTGGAGTTGGTGGTGGTGGAGATGGTGGTAGTTGTGATGGAGGTGGTGGTGGAGGTGGTGGAGGTGGTGGTGGTGTTAGTGGTGGTAGTGGTGGAGGTGGTGGAGGTGATAATTGTGATGGAGGTTGTGATGGAGGTGGTGGTGGAGTTGGTGGTGGTGGAGGTGGTGGTGGTGGTAGAGGTGGAGGAGGTGGTGGAGGTGGTGGAGATGGTGGTGTTAGTGGTGATGGTGCTGGTTGTGATGGAGGTGGTGGTGGAGTTGGTGGTGGTGGAGATGGTGGTAGTTGTGATGGAGGTGGTGGAGGTGGTGGAGGTGGTGGTGGTGTTAGTGGTGGTAGTGGTGGAGGTGGTGGAGGTGATAGTTGTGATGGAGGTTGTGATGGAGGTGGTGGTGGAGTTGGTGGTGGTGGTGGAGATGGTGATGGAGGTTGTGATGGAGGTGGTGGTGCAGTTGGTGGTGGTGGAGATGGTGGTGGAGGTGGTGGTAGAGGTAACAGGAATAATTTGGGTGTATTTCTAAGGCGACTTCCACTCACGTCTCAAGGCGCCTTGTGAGCTCACGCTCAAGGAAAGGGCACCAGAGAAGGCCGATCGGCGTAGATCAAGCGGCACTTGAGAACGTGTTTGTTGTTAGACTTCAAAGTGTCCTGGTGGTGGTGGTGGAGGTTGTGGTGGTGGTTGAGGTGGTGGTGATGTGGGGAGTGGTCGTGTAAGTGGTTAGCCCTACGCTGCGCTACGAACCCGGCGACCCGAGTTCGATTCCCACTCACGGCCAACACCGCCAGTGACGATTATCTGAACTGGTCCTGGGCCTCCTCCCCTAGGTCGACTCAGCCTCAAACGAGTAGCTGGTGCGGTGTGTAGTAGTGCACATCGCCACTGGGGAGACAAAGGCGGTCGGGCGTGGTGTTGGCCACCAACCCCCCATGGTGTGCCCTGCCGGCCTTCATAGGTGATGCTACTCGCTAACAGCACTTGCCGTTGCAGGCTGTTAAGGCTACACGGGGCATACTTGTCTGTGTGTCTGTGTGTGTCTGTGTGTCCGTGTCTGTGTGTGCGTGTCTGTGTGTGTGTGTCTGTGTGTGTGTGTCTGTGTGTGTGTGTGTCTGTGTGTCTGTATGTGTCTGTGTGTGTCTGTGTGTGTGTACTGTGTGTGTGTGTGTTTCTGTGTGTTTACTGTGTGTGTGTCTGTGTGTGTACTGTGTATGAGTGTCTGTGTGAGTGTCTGTGTGTGTGTGTGTGTCTGTGTGTGTCTGTGTGTGTGTGTACTGTGTATGAGTGTCTGTGTGAGTGTCTGTGTGTGTGTGTGTCTATGTATCTGTGTGTGTGTGTGTGTGTCTGTGTGTGTCCGTGTGTCCGGCCACAGCTCCAGGATGCGCTGAGGCTCACGACCCGGGACGTGACCCTCACGGTGCGAGCCGGCGACCTCCTCCAACGACGGAGCTGCCCTCCCTCCGCCCCCCCACAGTGAACGCACGGCTCAACGTTGGTCCAACGACATTCACCCGACGTTCACGCAACGTTGGACCAAACCATTGACCCAACGGTCAGCCTCCTGTGACGGCGACAACGATGGAGCTGCCCCCCCCCCCCCACTGCCCAATGTTGACGTTGTCCCAACGTTCACCCAACGTTCACCCAACGTTCACCCAACGTTCACCCAACGTTGGCCCGAGTTCGATTCCCGCTCACGGCCACCACCACCACCCATTGACACCGATTATCTGCACCCGTCCTGGGCCTCCCCTAGGTCGACTCGGCCTCAAACGAGTAACCTGTTGCAGCGGTGGTGGTGTAGTTTAACGTGGCCACTGGAGGGGAGACAAAGGCGGCCGGGCGTGGTGGTGCCGGCCACCCACCCCCTCGTGTGCCCACTGCACCAATAGCCTCCATAGGCGCTGCTGCTGACAGCACTTGCCCCCCAACAGCCTCTGCCGCAGCCTACACGGGGGATCTTTGTCTTTGCTTTCGATGTTTGTGCGTTCGAGGAGCGGTGGCGCAGCGGTTGGCGCGCGGCCCGGCGATCCGCCGCTGCTGCTGCTGCTGCTACCCGCTAACATCGCCCCCCTCCCTCCCCCCAAGCCAATTGAGGTTTGAGAATCGGGGTATTTCCCCCTTTTTTCTGGCAGCAAAACTGTAAACCTTTTTTTACGAGGAATCACGTCTTGCGTTACCCACAATGCTTGCGGTCAGAATGCAATAGAAAAAAATACACGCTCTGATGATGATAATGATAATATCTGTGGCGTTGTCCTTGAAACGGATTGGCCCACACCAGAGACGGCTTTCTCTTGAGCCTCATTTCAAAGCGGTGGTAGACCAGAGGACGCGAAAAGGCGTTACACAGCTCAAAGACAACGCCACCATATTCGTGGTTCTTCCGGTAAAGTCGCGTAGAAGGGAAACAATAAAATAATAAAAATATAAAACAATAAAACTCTCGCGACGTTTCGACTGCAACACAAGCAATCATCATCAGGTTTGAAATCCACAGCATGAATATGAATCCCTGCAGTCACGAACGCTTCGAATCGACAACGCCACCATCAGAATAACGAGAGCTCGGGGTGAGCGTCTTCATCATGGGACCTCCTTGGCCAGCGTCAAGAACACGAGAAGAGGTTTCCCCCTTTCTTCTGGCAACTAAACAGCTGTGTCAAGATGTTAAAACACCAAACTGAAAACCTTTTTACGAGGAATCACGTCTTGCGTTACTCTTGAGCCTCGCCTCAAACAATGCTACTATTCATCATAATGATAATATCTGTGGCGTTGTCCGTGAAACGGATTTCTCTTGAGCCTTGTCTCAAAGCGGTGTTAGACCAGAGGATGGGAAAACCCCCTGACTGCAGGGATTCATCTCCTTGGTTCTCTCGGTAAAGTCACGTAGAAGGGAAATAATAAAATAATAAATAATAAAACATAATAAAATAGAATTCTCACGACGTTTCGGCCACAACGCAAGCAGCCGTCCTCAGGTGAAGAACAGGTCTGTCGGAAAGACAGCGTTTGAATGAGCACCACCATGCTCGGCAGCGTAAATTTTAGCTGGGTTAGAGGAGGAAGGGCGCCTTGACAAAGGAATTTACATATCAACAAAGGGATTTAGCATATTTATGGCAAATGCAGATATGGGATTAGTCACTACTTGTGGAATGTGTAGGTGGTGGGGGGGGGGTCTCAAAGTCATATTATGCTCGTGTATTATATAGGATTAGCAGTCATAAAGGGAGGAAGTAGGATTAGTAGTAGAATTTAATTTTATTATGTTTTATTTGTATTATTTTATTATTTCCCTTCTACGTGACTTTACCGAAAGAACCGAGAAGATAAATTACTCTTTGTTAAAATGAAAAAAACAACAACCAAGTAATAAATCTATTAAAATAATGAATCATAAAATATAAAAATAACGACGTCGGTTTGAGCCTGGGGTGATGAATGTGGAACGGAACGCGTGGTGAGTGTGTGGTGAGTGCGTGGTGAGTGTGTGTGGTGAGTGTGTGTGGTGAGTGTGTGTTTGTGTGTGAGTGTGTGAGTGTGTGTGTGGTGAGTGTGTGTGGTGAGTGTGTGGTGAGTGTGTGGTGAGTGTGGTGAGTGTGTGGTGAGTGTGTGGTGAGTGTGTGGTGAGTGTGGTGAGTGTGTGGTGTGTGGTGTGTGGTGAGTGTGTGGTGAGTGTGTGGTGAGTGTGGTGAGTGTGTGTGAGTGTGTGTGGTGAGTGTGTGGTGAGTGTGTGTGTGAGTGTGTGTGGTGAGTGTGTAATGAGTGTGTGTGGTGAGTGTGTGGTGAGTGTGTGTGGTGAGTGTGTGTAATGAGTGTGTGCAGTGAGTGTGTGGTGAGTGTGTGTGGTGAGTGTGTGTGTGTGTGAGTGTGTGAGTGTGTGTGGTGAGTGTGTGGTGAGTGTGTGTGTAGTGAGTGTGTGTGCTGAGTGTGTGTGGTGAGTGTGTGTGATGAGTGTGTGTGTGGTGAGTGTGTGTGGTGGGTGTGTGGTGATTGTGTGTGGTGAGTGAGTGGGTGAGTGACTGTGTGTGAGTGGGTGTGAGATTGAATGAGTGAGTAAGCGAATTAGTGAGTGGGTGGGTGGGTGATTGAGTGAGTGAATGAGTGAGTAAGCGGGTGAGTGAGTGAATGAGTAAGTTGGTCGGTGAGTGAGTGAATGAGTGAGTGAGCGGATGGGTGATTGAGTAAATGAGTGAGTGGGTGAGTGAGTAAGTGAATGAGTGAGTGGTTGGGTGGGTGAGTGAATGAGTGAGTGGTTGGGTGGGTGAGTGAATGAGTGAGTGAATGAGTGAGTGGTTGGGTGGCTGAGTGAATGGGTGAGTCAGTGAATGAGTGAGTGAGTGAATGAGTGAGTGGGTGGTTTAGTGAGGAAGCAATTGAGTGAATGAGTGAGTGAGTAAGTGAATGAGTGAGTGGTTGGGTGGGTGAGTGAATGATTGAGTGAATGAGTTAGTGAATGAGTGAGTGAGTGAATTAATGAATGAGTGAGTGAGTGAATGAATGAGTGATTGAGTGAGTGAGTGAATCAGTGAGTGAGTGAATGAATGAGTGAGTGAATGAGTGAGATATCGGGTGATTGAGTGGCAGCATTGCCGCCCTACGGCGGAGTCGGCGGTGGAAATTCCACATTCCTATGGCGGGGAGGGTGCGAGCTATTGCGTCACGGGACAACCCCCGCTGCTGATCTTCATGCAGCTGCTCACACGAGCGTCCAATCCCCCTGGACACGGCGCTGTGGGGGTGGAAATTCCACGTTACTATGGTCGCGATGGCCGGCACGGCTGTGGTGGTGTTTGTTGTTGTGGTTGTTGTTGTGGCGGTTGTTGTGGTTGTTGTGGTGGTGGTTGTGGTGGTGGTTGTGGTGGTGGTTGTGGTGGTGGTTGTGGTTGTGGTGGTTGTTGTTGTGGTTGTGGTGGTTGTTGTGGTGGTGGTTGTTGTGGTTATTGTGGTGGTTGTTGTTGTGGTGGTGGTTGTTGTGGTTATGGTGGTGGTTGTGGTGGTGGTTGTGGTGGTTGTTGTTGTTGTGGTGGTGGTCGCTGAAACTCGCAGTGAGAAGCGGCCTGGGTTCAACTCCGGACACGGGCGCTGTGCCTCTGTGTGTGTGTGTGTCTGTGTGTGTGTCTGTGTGTGTGTCTCTGTGTGTGTGTGTGTCTGTGTGTGTGTGTCTGTGTGTGTATCTGTGTGTGTGTCTGTGTGTGTGTGTCTGTGTGTGTGTGTCTGTGTGTGTGTGTGTCTCTGTGTGTGTGTCTGTGTGTGTGTGTCTGTGTGTGTCTGTGTGTGTGTGTATGTGTGTGTGTCTGTGTGTGTGTGTCTGTGTGTGTGTGTCTGTGTGTGTGTGGAGTTTGTGTCTCTGTGTGTCTGTGTGTGTGTGTCTGTGTTTGTCTGTGTGTGTGTGTGTCTGTGTGTGTCTGTGTGTGTGTGTCTGTGTCTGTGTGTGTGTGTCTGTGTGTCTCTGTGTGTCTGTGTGTGTGTATCTGTGTGTGTGTTTGTGTGTGTATGTTTGTGTTCATTACCAAGAAACTACGGATTAAACATGAATTTGTAACTAATAAGCTTGTGCCGGAGGCCCCGGGGGGACAGGCGTCTATTACGTCTCCTGGCCAAACCCCATTTGGCGGAGCCAGGAGATTGAATCGTCACCCTCGGGGCTCCTTTGTCGGGAGCTGGACCGGTACCGTCTGGATCTCTGTGGCATTCAGGAGGTCCGGTGGATCGGTTCTGGCTCCTGCCACTATGACGGGTGGACAGTCCTCCATTCGGGGCAGGAGACTGCCAAACAACAGGGTGTGGCTCTGATTCTGAACAAAAGAATGAAGGGGGCGTGGGAGCGTGGTGGTGAGCTGTGGGAAGCTGTAAACCCCAGGATACTTTGGGCTCGCCTTCCCATCAACCGGAGGCGAGGAGTGGTGGTCGTGGTTACTTATGCCCCCACCGAAAATGAACATTTGTGGAGGGATGCAGGCAAAGCCGATGAGTCAGATGCCTTCTATGACCTCACAGGTGCTGGCTAAAGTGGCCCCTCGGGATAGAGTCATCTTGTTGGGTGACTTCAATGCCCGAGTTGGTCATGATGCTGGCACCTGGTCTGGAGTGATTTGGAAGGCATGGGTCAGATCAGCTCAATAACAACGGTACGAGGCTGCTAGATTTTTGTGCAGCCCATGGGCTTGTAATTACCAACACGCTGTTCCAGCATCGGCGCATCCACACAACATCATGGATGCATGCCGGGTCCAAGCAAGAACATTTACTGGACTACATAGTGACGGACAAACGGATGCGAGCCCATGTCCTTGACACCAGGACCTACCGTGGAGCTGATCTACCCTCTGACCATCGACTAGTCATCTGTAAGATGCGCCTGCCATTCTTCCACTCCGGTGGTGGGTGGACACCCAGGACCGCATTTCAACCTAAAGTGACCTGGTCTCAGTTAGCTGATGAAAGTTGCAAGCGAGAATTTCATCATCACTTAAAGCTGGGGTTGGCATCGTCCCCCACTCCTCCTGATGTCGAGGGTAAATGGGCGAGGTTTAGGACTGTGGCTCATGCAGCTGCAATGGCTGCTTTGGGTACGCGGTCCAGACCTCCCCAGAGACCCTGGCTGACAGAGGAGGTGTTCAGGATAGTTGAGAAAAAGCGACAGGCCCACTCTCATCGGCTACAGCATCCCACGTCAGAGAATGAGGAGGCTTACCGCAGCCTTTGCTCGGAGGTTCGGAGAGCCGTAAGGCACTGCAAGGATGGGTGGTGGTCGCGGGTTGCTGAGAATATGGAGTCTGCCTCAGTGGCAAATCACTTTCAAAAAAGTTACCTGCAGCGCCACACCTATTACCATCATTAGGGGAAAAAACGGTGATCCAATCTCTGACCCCCAGGAACAGGTTTGCAGATTTGCTGAGCATTTCTGAGATGTCCTGGGGGAGGGGAAATCCCTCAGCCAGGAAAACATCATGGCACAAAGTGGGGATAACCCTGCTGAGGCTGCGGTGCCTCAAATATTGGAAGAGGTCACCCCCTGTGAGTGGCTGGTTGTGGTGCCATCTGTTGAGGAAGTACTGAAGGCGATCCGGAGTCTGAGACCAAGAAAGGCACCGGGCAGAGATGATCTCCCAAGCGAAATGCTGAGGGAAGGTGGCGTTTGTGCACAGACTGCCCTATATGACATCATTACAACAGTCTGGACCCCTGGACGGGTTTCGCAGGATTGGAAGGATGCCCTGGTGGCCCCCCTTTTTAAGAAGGGGGACCGCACAGACTGTAACAACTACAGGGGCAACTCACTCCTCAGTGTGTCGGGAAAGGTCCTGGCAAGGATTATTCAACATCGCCCTGCTAGGCACGCTGAGGAGAGGCTTACGGAGCCCCGATGCGGTTTCAGGAAAGGGCGGTCCTGCACAGATGCCATATTTTCTGTCCATCTGCTACAACAGAGGTGTAGGGAATTCCAACAAGACCTACATCTCTGCTTTATAGACCTGGTCAAGGCCTATGATACCATCAGTAGGACTGGGCTTTGGGTTGTTCTTCATGCTTTGGGAGTCCCTGACCCTCTGCTCACGATCAAGAAGGACCTTCATGATGGTGAGCGGGCCCGGGTAAAACTACGTGGCCGGGAGTCAGGGCCTTTCCCTGTACACCTTGGGGTGCGACAGGGATGTCCTCTGGCTCCCACATTATTTAACATCTATTTTGACTACGTAGTTCGTGAAGCCTTCAATAGCTGTACCGGAGGAATTTCCATTTGGTACAGATATAATGGGAGGCTGATCGACGCCCGGGTGCGATCAAGGGATGGCTCCCTATTGGTCAACCACGTTATGTATGCCGATGATTTGGTAATAGCTGCTCATTCAGAGGAGGAGTTGGAGATGCTGCTGCTGAGACTGAAGCATGCCACTATGAGGTGGGGCCTTACCATCAGCCCCACCAAAACTAAGCACCTGTCTGGGTATTTTGTACCATCGGACACTCCACCTCCACAACTCCCAATCGGTGATGGGGCAATAGTGGAGAGCGTGGAGAGTTTCCCCTACCTGGGTAGTGTGCTTATGACCGGCTCCAGTTTAACAGCAGAGGTCTCACTCCGAATCAGTCGAGCGTCTATATACTTTAATCGATCTTAATTTAGGAGCTTTCGTGACTGCAGGAATTATTCTTTGGTTCTTTTCGGTTAAGTCACATCTAAAAATAAAATAATAAATTCAAATAACATGTATGTCTGTCTATAGTTTTCTAGTTAGATTTTTGTTGCTATTTCTTTTATGCCTGATGATGATTGCTTGTGTTGCAATCGAAACGTCGTAATATGTTATTTGAATTTATTATTTTATTTTTAGACGTGACTTAACCGAAAAGAACCAAAGAATACTTTAATCGGTTGTGTAACGCTGTATGTGTAATGTAGTAACTCGGCGGGAGACGACTTCACGGGTAACACACTCTTTATTTTACCAAACTCGTTCACAGGTGACTAACACCTACTTTGTATTTCGGGTGACAAACACCCACTTAGTATCTCGGGTGACAAACACCCACTTAGCTACCCTGGCGACTAACGCCCACTGAGCTACTCGGGTGACCAACACCCACTTAGCTACTCGGCGACTAACGCCCACTGAGCTACTCGGGTGACCAACACCCACTTAGCTACTCGGCGACTAACGCCCCTGAGCTACTCGGGTGACCAACACCCACTTAGCTACCCTGGCGACTAACGCCCACTGAGCTACTCGGGTGACCAACACCCACCTAGCTACTCGGCGACTAACGCCCCTGAGCTACTCGGGACACTCCCTGCCCGGGGTGTCCGTCTTGACTGTGGGTCCCCAGCCCGACCCACGTGGGCGTCGGACCCTGGGTCCCACAGTCTCGCCTCCGAGCCACACAGGGCCCCGGTCCCTACAAGGACGGCGGGACTAGGGGTCTCGGGGCACCAGGTCTTCAGCTCCGTCTTCTGGTCTTCAACTGGGTAACTTCTCCCCGAGTGCTCTCGCGCGTCCCCCTTTATACCCCACCTGCGGACGTCGCTGCGAGCACCCATCCTATTCGACCAATCACTGGGCGCTGGCTACGATCCTGTTTTCCCACATTTCAGCGTGCCTCAGCACCCACGCCGCGCCGCCCCGTCATCTGTCACTCCCGGCGCGCGCGTCCACACCACGCCCACAACGCGTGCCCAACCCCGCACCCCGCGCCGCCCCGTGATCCATCACTGTCACAGTTGGCGCACGTCAACACCACCACTACATCACCCCCTACCACATAGCTCGCAGCCGACCCGGCTGCTAAAAAAATATACAAACCCCGCTGTGTGCCACGTAACACAACACAACAACAAGAACAACAACTAACGTAACAACACAACACAACGCGAACACTACCATCCGCAACCATCAACCAATGCCACCGCGACAACAGAACAATATATACAATCCGGCGAGTGACAATAGCAATGTGTATGCAGCAAGAAAAATAAATGGAATTTTTTTTTTTTTTTTTTTTTTTTCTCTCGACTCGTGCAGCGTCCCATTCTTTCCGAGCGTCCCTACAACGGGACATTACCCCGGCAGAGGGGAACACCGGGCGAGCTCGGTGTCGAAAAAAAACGTCTTCATGAAAATTGTTGTGCCCTAGCCCGAGTCCGCCTTGCCGGTCCGTCGTACGGCACCAGACGCGGTTGAACGTCCGGTGGTGCCGGCGGTTCAGGAAGACATCGGCCAGGCATCGAGGACCCGTGCGTGCCCCGGGGTTCAGGGTCCCGACGGTCAGCAGCCGTCAAGCCCGAGGCACCTGGGGGTGGGTCAGGTGGAGACACGTGAGGATCAGCCTGCGACACCTCCCTCCCCGAGTCGACGGTCACATCACACGCCCGGTCATCACGGCACAGAACGGGGTCACACGGTGCCGCATAGGGCTTCAGTCGGGAGGGGTGCACGTACCAACGGCGTTTTTCCCATTTAATCTGTATACTCTGGGGTCGTGCAACCCGCACAATTTCCACCGGTCCCCTCCAAGGTCTCAACAACTTGGGGGACGTAGCCAACGGTGCATGTGGACAATGCAGCCAGGCCTTATCGCCTGGTTTCCAATCATGCGTATGCACCCTCCGCCCATGCAATCTCTCGTTCGCAATTTGCCGAGACCGCGAATTCAACCTCGCCGCCTCCCGCGCTTCAGTCAATTTGGCGATATTAAATTTGATGTGGTCTGCCAATTTTGATTTTGTACGTGGCTGGGAAATCCCCAGTTGGACGTCCATGGCCGGATCGGCCTCCCGCCCATACATAAGAAAAAATGGGGAAAACCCCGTCGCCGCATGAGGGGCCATTCGATAGGCCGCGAGTACCCCCGGCACCTGTAAGTCCCAATCAACCTGATCGTCGCAGACCTGTTGGCACAACATAGACGTAATCGTCCTGTTCAGACGCTCAACCATCCCGTCAGTCTGCGGGTGGTAGGGGGAAGTACGCACTTTCTTTGTACCCAACAGGTCGCACACCTCGCGCAACAAAACGCTCGAAAAATTCTTTCCTTGATCCGTCAGCAAGCGTTCGGGGGCGCCCTTGTCCAAAACATAGCCCTGGACGAAGGCGTCCGCCACCGCTGCAGCCGACTGGTTGGCGAGTGGCCATGCCATGGGCCATCGGGTGAAGTATTCTACGCCAACCAGCAGGAATCTATTTCCCCTTGGTGTAGCAGGAAAGGGCCCCAAGATGTCCAACGCAACTAATTCGTTTATGCGCGAAACTTGAATGGATTGCAGCGGTGGATTAGCTGCCAATGGTGGCGGTTTCCTTTTGGCGCACCCTACGCATCCCTTAAGAATATTCGCCACGTCGTTACCCATCCCCGGCCAATAATAGTCTCGCTGGATTAGGGCGAGCGTTTTGTGAAAACCCAGATGCATGAGCCGTTCATGAGCTGCCAGAACGACCCTACCCCGCATAGCAACAGGCACAACGAGCACGTGACGCCGGGACATGTTGTCCCACTTCATCAAAAGGCCCTGTCTGCACACCCAGGAACCGACCCGCGCATCCCCTACCTCGGGAGCGCCAACTTTTCGACGTAGCGTAATCAGGGAGCCGTCGGACATTTGGAGACGGCCCCACTCAATGAGGGGCAACGACAACAGCGAATCCCTCCCCGTGGGGCCGTCGACTCCCGGGGTGTCAGTGGCGGCGAGCGCAACTCCCGGGGTGCCGGCGACCGGGGGTTTGCACCGCGCCGATCCCAACAAACATGTGCAGTCCGTGCATGGTGGCAACCGCGACAAGGCGTCCGCATTTGAGTGTCGCAATCCCTTGCGGTAAATCGTCGTGAATTGGTAGTCCTGAAGGACCTCCAACCATCGGGACAATTGGCCCGATGGCTGTGCCACGCGCATAGCGTATTGTAGAGCCGCATGGTCCGTACGGACCGTAAAATGACGGCCGTAAAGATACGGCCTGAATTGCTGTGTAAAAAACACAATCGCTAACAATTCACGACGAGTTACGCAATAGCGTTGTTCGGCGGGGGAAAGAACTCTACTACCGTAGGCGACCACCCGTTCAACCCCCCCGACCACCTGTGAGAGCACCCCCCCAATACCCGTGTTGCTGGCATCTGTGTCAAGCAAAAACGGTTGTGTGAAATCGGGGTAACACAAGGGGGGAGCCTGCACCAAGGCGTCACGAAGGGAGCAGAACGCAGCCTCCTCTTCCGCCCCCCAGTGAAACCGCACCCCCTTAGCCATCAAAGCGTGCAGGGGCCTGGCTATGGTGGCAAACTGCTTGACAAAACGACGGTAATAGGAGGCAAAACCAATGAAACTGCGAACCTCCGTGACCGAGGTTGGCGTTGGCCATGAGCTGACGCAGTGCGTCTTAGCAGGGTCCGTCGAGATCCCTGAACGACTCACGATATGGCCCAAATACCTGACCGATTCCCGAAGCAGAAAGCATTTAGCCGGTTTAAATTTAAGCTTAGCGGAACGCATCCTGAGGAACACCGCTCTCAGTCGCTGGAGGTGCTCCTCAAAAGTTCGACTGAAGACGATGATATCGTCGAGATAAATCAAACAGGTATCCCATTGGAGGCCCGACAAAACCAATTCCATGAGTCTCTGGAACGTGGCGGGAGCGGAATGTAAGCCCATGGGCAACCGGTTGAATTCAAATAGGCCACCAGGTGTCCGGAAAGCGGTTTTAGGTTTAGACTCGTTATCGAGTGGCAATTGCCAAAATCCGGAAAGCAGATCGAGTGTGGAAAAAAACTGTGCTCCCGCCAAGGCATCCAGCGACTCATCCATCCTGGGGAGCGGATACGCATCCGCCATCGAGATTTTGTTTAAGCGGCGGAAATCGACACAAAACCGCAAGGACCAGTCCTGTTTTTTTACTAGGACAATAGGAGCACCCCACGGACTAGAAGAGGGCGAAATGATATCGGCCGCCAACATATCATTAACCGCCGATTGCACATGCTCCTTCTCGGCTGGGCTGAGCCGGAAGGGATTCTGACGAATAGGGGCCGCGTCCCCTGTAGCTATGTGGTGGCGCAACAGGTCAGTGCAGCCGATATTGTACTTATGTTTGCTGAACATGTCAGCAAACTCGAGTAGCAAACCCCTCAATGCTCCCAATTGCACCTTGGACAAGTTAGCCGAACCGGCACACAACGAGTCCAACCACTCAGTCCCCTCATCACTTGGAGGATGCGACTCGACAGTGAAATCTGCTTGAGCCACGAGCCGTTCCTCAACGGGTAGCGGCGCGGCGTGAGCCAGCACCGTTCCCTGCGCAATTACGGCCGGCCGCGACCCCGTATTCAGGACCATTACGAACGGCTCACTGTCCCCTCTCACCATGGTTTGAGCAACCGCTAAATCGAGGCCCCTTCTGGCCCTGTTAGACGGCCCCAACAGCACCCCCTGTGCCTCCGCACCTACCTCGAGTGGTTTCCTCAACCGAAGGGGTACCAACATTTGCGATCCCGGGGGCACCCGTACAGTGTGAGTTGCCAGCGCCTGCACCGTCGCACAAACCGTGCGTATTTTGGTAGGGCTCGTCAAGAACGCAACCCGCCGACCTGATGGAAGCTCAATGCAGGCCTGATCTATAAGAATTTTGATGGGCATTTTGGACAAAAAGTCCGTACCTAGCAAACAGGGAACGGCCAGCGATGATGATACAAAAATAGGGCCCGCCAATTTGATGTCACCAATGCAAATAGTCGCCCGAATCTGGCCGATGATCCCCAGGGATCCCCCATTCGCCGCCTAAAATGGCACGTCTACTGGCAGAAGGGGTCTACTTTGGACGGGAAGAATGTTATAAATAAGGTCCGAGATGATAGTGGCCGACGCACCCGTGTCCACCAGCACCCGGACCTCAACCCCGTCAATAAACCCCGTCACCACGGACGACCCGGCCGACGCAGCCACTATCCTGTGGGCCAATTCGGACCACTCGACTGCTTGCGGGCCGTGTACGGACCCCCCTCGCCGAAGTGAACCCCCGGCACCCAGCCGCGAACCCCCCACCGCCAAGCGGCGACCCGAATGTGCCGTGTTTGTGGACCGAACGTGTGAGGTGCCGCGACTTGCCGGGTTTTGTTGGGATGACTTGTGGGCCTGGTCGTCGTCCCGACGTGGTCCTGTGGCGCGCTGACGCGGGGCCCGGCACCCGGCTGCGACGTGGCCCCGAAGGCCGCAGTTGTAGCAGACGACGAGGGACGTCGTAGGTTTCGGTTGCTCCAGCTTGCGGGATGAACGTGTGGGCGAACGACCTCCCGTTCTCCACTCCCCCGGACGCGATGCAGCGAAGGCCTGCTCCTGATCCGCAGCTGGCTGAGGTTCGGCGATCGTGGCGGCCAGTGCCGCGTTCCCCGCCCATTTGCAGACGACCCCCGGCTTGCGTTTGAGGACCTCGTACGCGTGAATGCTCGTGGCGATCGCCAGGGAGCAGATATCCATTTCGTCCGCCACATTGATGGGGACCCCCAACTCGTGGGCCAACGCCAGCAGCTGCTCCGTCACCATGGCGTCCTTCCCCTCCTTATCCATGCGGGGAAAAGCTGCGTCCGCCAAGGCGAGGAGTGCCGTGCGATAGGCGAGCGTCGTTTCTCCAGCCACCTTCCGCCGATCGTAGAACTGGTGGCGACACGTGGAGGGCGGTCCGAACACCTTCACCATCAGGTGTAGTGCGGCCTGGAGCGTAGAGCGGGACGACCTTGCAGCAGATGTGAAGGCTGCAAGCGCGTCGTCGTCGAGCATCGCTGGCAACGCACGCAGGGCAGTGGTGTCGGACCACCCCGACATCTCCTGATGAGCGAGGAACCTTCGTTGGAAGGCTCCCCAGTCGCCCCCATCCGCCTTGAACGCCGACAGCGCGGGCAATCTTTGCTGGAGGACCCGATCGTCGTCGACATCGGAGAGATTTTCCCGCGCTCCGCTGTAGTTGTGTAAAATGTCGGCTCGGTTGTCAGGCGCAAAATGGAGAGCTCCGGCGCGCGCTGATGACGTGGGCTGCGCTGAGCGGAGGTCTCCGGCCACGTGGTGTCCGTGTTTCCCGCCAATCGATGGCGGCCCCTCAAAAACGGCGGCAACTTCCAGACTTTTGGCGCGAAGCGCCTTTTGGCGGGATCCCTCCAACGTCGCCTTCTCCACCAACCCCGCAGCCGTTTTTCCGCTCGCCGGAACGGAGATGTCCGCCAAGACAGCGGCGGCGGCGAGTAGCAACTCCGCCAACCGGGAGTGCGCGTCTTGGAGGCTGGTGTCGGAGGCGAGCGGAGCGTCGGCCATCACCGCGAAGTGCTGCATCGGCGGCAACTCCTCGTCCTCTCCTCCCGAGGTTGGTGTCCCCGGTACGCCGTCGTCGTCCCGACCTCGCTCGTGGGTACGGGTAGTCTTCCTCGTGTCCATACTTCTTGAAGACAGGTTTACTTCTGACGCCAGTTGCAATGTAGTAACTCGGCGGGAGACGACTTCACGGGTAACACACTCTTTATTTTACCAAACTCGTTCACAGGTGACTAACACCTACTTTGTATTTCGGGTGACAAACACCCACTTAGTATCTCGGGTGACAAACACCCACTTAGTATCTCGGGTGACAAACACCCACTTAGCTACCCTGGCGACTAACGCCCACTGAGCTACTCGGGTGACCAACACCCACTTAGCTACTCGGCGACTAACGCCCACTGAGCTACTCGGGTGACCAACACCCACTTAGCTACTCGGCGACTAACGCCCCTGAGCTACTCGGGTGACCAACACCCACTTAGCTACCCTGGCGACTAATGCCCACTGAGCTACTCGGGTGACCAACACCCACCTAGCTACTCGGCGACTAACGCCCCTGAGCTACTCGGGACACTCCCTGCCCGGGGTGTCCGTCTTGACTGTGGGTCCCCAGCCCGACCCACGTGGGCGTCGGACCCTGGGTCCCACAGTCTCGCCTCCGAGCCACACAGGGCCCCGGTCCCTACAAGGACGGCGGGACTAGGGGTCTCGGGGCACCAGGTCTTCAGCTCCGTCTTCTGGTCTTCAACTGGGTAACTTCTCCCCGAGTGCTCTCGCGCGTCCCCCTTTATACCCCACCTGCGGACGTCGCTGCGAGCACCCATCCTATTCGACCAATCACTGGGCGCTGGCTACGATCCTGTTTTCCCACATCTCAGCGTGCCTCAGCACCCACGCCGCGCCGCCCCGTCATCTGTCACTCCCGGCGCGCGCGTCCACACCACGCCCACAACGCGTGCCCAACCCCGCACCCCGCGCCGCCCCGTGATCCATCACTGTCACAGTTGGCGCACGTCAACACCACCACTACATATGGAAGCTACCTGGTCTGTCGCTCCGCACGAAGCTTCAGGTCTTCTCGGCCACAGTAATTCCCTCCCTTCTCTACGCTTGCGAAACGTGGACCCCCCTAATGGAGCATCTTCGCCGGTTGGAGACATTTAGGCTGGCCTGGGTTTAACCAGGCTGGATTGTGTGAGGAGCTCACAAATCCTTGAAAGATCTGGGAAAAGTCCCATCGGTGAGCTCCTCCGGCAGGCAAGGCTGCGTTGGCTGGGTCACGTAGCCCGCATGCCCAGCCACCGCATGCCTAAACAGCTTTTGTTCGGCCGGATCGAGGGGGCTAAACGGACGCGGCACGGGCTAGAGAAGAGATGGAGTGATGTGGTACAAGTGGACGTGGAGCTGAGTGGACTTGCCGATGACTGGTACCAGCGGTGTCAAGATCGGCCTCTGTGGAGGAGGCTCGTGATGGACGCTACTGGGCAGTTGGAGGCAGTCGCCTTCCAACAACAACGGAGGGCGGAGGAACGACGCTCACAACAACGAGCGGAGGTGGATAAAGCACAGCAAGTTGGTACAGTAGGGGGCACAGGTGTTGCATCAGCCAGTCATCTCGGTCATCTCGGTCAGTCGACCAGTGGCACCTGGGTCTGCCCCGTGACCTCCTGCCAGCGTGCGTTCAACACGTCACGTGGCCTCAAGGTGCACATGGCCTGGCACAAGCGTCGTGGTGACGTCACTGCCACTTAGTGGCGAATGGCGGTTGTTGTTGTTGTGTGTGTGTGTGGAGTTTGTGTTTCTCTGTGTGTGTGGAGTTTGTGTCTCTTTGTGTGTGTGTGGAGTTTGTGTGTTCTACGGAGTGTGAGAGTGAGTGTGTGAATGAGTGAGTGTGTGAGTGAGTGTGTGAGTGTTTTTTTGAGTGAATGAGTGTGTGTGTGACTGAGTGTGTGAGTGACTGTGTGAATGAGTGAGTGAATGAGTGTGTGGGTGTGTTAGTGAGTGTCTGAGTGAATGAGTGAGTGAATGAGTGTGTGAGTGTGTGAATGAGTGTGATGATGGTGATGATGGTGATGCTGATGATGGTGATGATGGTGACGTTGGTGATGGTGATGATGGTGATGCTGATGATGGTAATGATGGTGACGATGGTGATGGTGATGCTGATGATGGTGATGATGGTGACGATGGTGATGATGGTGATGATGATGGTGATGACGATGATGATGACGATGATGGTGACGGTGATGATGGTGATGGTGATGTTGGTGATAATGGTGATGATGGTGATGATGATGGTTATGATGGTGATGATGGTGATGATGATGGTTATGATGGTGATGATGATGGTTATATGACGAGGGTGATGACGGTGATGATGACGGTGATGATGATGGTGATGATGATGGTGATGATGGTGATGATGATGGTGATGATGATGGTGATGACGATGACGATGACGGTGATGATGATGGTGATGATGGTGATGATGATGGTGATGATGGTGATGATGGTGATGGTGATGATGGTGATGATGGTGATGATGATGGTGATGATGGTGATGATGATGGTGATGATGGTTGCAAGCCATTTGAGAGCCATCATTCAGCGGTCTGTGTGCGTCAAAGCGAGTTCAGCTCGCAAAGGAAGTGTTCACTGCGACATTCATCTTCGTGAAACATGTGTAGTAATTACTCAGGAGGCTTGACGACGGGATCGGAGGCACACTTATTTATTAACACAACTTGTATACAGTTAGCGAGTATACACAGGACCTAAGGGGTAACGTCCCCTTACTCGGCTAACAGGGAGACACAACATCTAAGCCCCGCTAACCTAAGCCCAAGTCCTCCACTAGGGAGCTAGGGGAGGCTACCTGTCCCAGCCCTGGTCAAGCTGGGATCCGACCCCCTGAGTTCCCAGACCTGCTCGTCAGTCTGGGCTCTCGGGGCCACGCCACCGGCTTGCCCTGGTCGGCCCTTATAAGGACAGCGAGCCAGGGGAGCTCCGGGGCCTATTCTAGCTGGTCTTCCGTCTTCGCTGGTTAAAGCTGATACCTCGACCTCGAGCCCTCCGGCTCACCCCCTCTTATAGTCCGCGGCCCCCCCGGGAGGGGCCCGTGGGGGATGCAGGTGCGGACGTCGGTGTGGCCACCTCCTATGTGTACGGCCCTAACCACGCCCCTTGTGTTTGTTTGCCATCCGCTCCCATACACAATTACACCTCTACATCACCCCCCCCTGTACAGCTCGCAGCCGTCCCCGGCTGCAACAAAACCAGAATAAAGGTGCATGCCTCCCCAAAACCGTGTGTGCCTCGCGTAAATTTAACAAGAACGATAACAGTCATAACAACAACAACAACAACAGGAACAGGTAGAAGAAGAAAGAGAAAAAAATAACCCGGCGCACCCTCCCGAATAAATACCCCATTCCGCAAACCCAACATATATACACGCGCTCCGGATGTCCCTCCCCCACTGTCCGCAAGGGCCCCCCAACGGCCGACCTCACAATAGTCTGCGCGTTTTGGCGCGCGTTCTCGCGGCGGGCCCGTCACAAGGGCTCGACCCGGCACGCTCAGTGGTGGTTGGTGACGGTCCGGGTGCAAGAGAGTCTGGCGTCGCTGCCGAGTGACCCCCGACCCCTCCGGGAGGGGTTGGCGGGCGTGGACCCGTCACTCCTGTTGCCTCTGGAGATGGAACAGTTGACGTCATGTTAGGCGAGAGCAGCGACGTCGGGGAGTCGGCGAACCCCTCACACGTTTGGCCATGCGTGTGTGTGTGTGAACCACGGGCCGGCGCAATGAACGGTTTCAACCTTGAGGGGTGCACGTACCACCGACGCCTCCCCCATTTGACGCGAACACATTGCGGCCGTAAGACCTGTACGACCTCCACTGGCCCCCGCCACGGCCGTACCAACTTTGACGAGGTTGCCAGTGGCACCTGGGGACAGTGCAACCATGCCCTGTCCCCTGGTTTCCATTTGAACACATGTACCCGCCCCAGCCGAAGCCTCTCGTTCGCCTTCTGGCGGAGTTCAGAATTTTGCACGGCCGCTTCCCGCGCCTCAGACAATTTGCTGATGTTAAATTTAACGTGTTCGGACAAGGTAGACTTCGCCTGAGGCGCCGAGAGCTTCAGCTGGGTCGTCACAGGGGGGTTAGCCTCGCGGCCATACATTAAAAAGAAAGGGGAAAATCCGGTGGCCGCATGGGGAGCCATCCTGTAGGCCTGCAACACACCGGCTATGCGAAGGTCCCAATCTGTCTGGGATTCGGACACCTGTTGGGACAGCATAGACGTGATGGTCCGATGTAGCCGTTCCACCATCCCGTCAGTTTGAGGGTGATACGGGGAGGTCCGAATTTTTTCCGTACCCAAGAGGTCGCACACCTCGCGGAGGAGTTTTCCCGAAAAATTCTTACCCTGGTCAGTAAGCAGCCGTTCCGGAGCACCTTTGTCGAGGACATAGCCCTGGACAAAGGCCTCCGCGATGGCTGCTGCCGACTGGTTGGCCAGGGGCCAGGCCATAGGCCATCTCGTGAAGTATTCGACCCCTGTCAATAAATACCTATTCCCCCTGGGTGTAGCGGGAAATGGGCCGAGTATGTCTAGCGCAACGAGCTCGTTAACCCGGGAAACCTTTATGGACTGCAGCGGAGGGTTGGACCCCCTAGCTGGTGGCTTTCGCTGCGCGCATTGCGTGCACGACCCCAGTAGATCCCCCACGTCCTTTGCCATGCCCGGCCAGAAGAAATCGAGCTGGAGCGTGGCAAAGGTCTTGTGAACCCCCAAGTGCAGAAGCCGCTCATGAACAGCCCATACCACCTTACCCCTCAATGCTGCAGGCACCACGAGCTGCTGGCGGCGGGTTTTTCCGTCCCAGTGCATTAAAAGACCCTGGAACAACCCCCACGAGTCAATGTTCGCCACCCCCTGCCCAACCCCCCCTGCGCGACGGCGCAGAGCGAGGAGGGAGGTGTCCTCCATTTGGAGGCGTCCCCATTCCGCGACCGACAACCCCAGCAACGAATCCCTCCCTTCTTGCTCGATAGGACCCGAAGCCAAAGGCGCATCGGCGGTGGCCACGAGGACCGAATCGGTGGTGACGTTCGGGGGCCTACAACGCCCCGAACCCAGGAGGCAAGCGCACTCCGAAGTGGGTGGCAACCGTGACAGGGCGTCAGCGTTCGTGTGGCGGACGCCCTTACGATATGTGGTGACAAAGTCGTAGTCCTGGAGAATCTCCAACCATCGAGACAACTGGCCCGATGGTTGTTGAACCCGCAGAGCGTACTGTAGGGCCGCATGATCTGTACGGACGGTGAAACGCCGACCGTACAGATATGGGCGGTACTGCTGAATGAAATAAACAATTGCCAATAATTCCCGACGGGTAACGCAGTACCGTTGTTCCGCTGGAGACAGTACCCGACTACCGTAAGCCACCACATGCTCTACGCCCCCAATGAGTTGGGACAGCACGCCCCCGATGCCCGTGTTACTTGCATCTGTATCGAGCAAGAAGGGTTGTGAGAAGTCGGGGTAATTCAACGGCGGAGCCCCCACCAGGGCATTCCGGAGGGCGTGAAAAGCAGCCTCCTCCTCCAGCCCCCAATGAAACCTGACTCCCTTGGACGTCAAGGCATGCAATGGTTTCGCGATCGTAGCGAAGTCAGCCACAAACCGTCGATAGTACGACGCGAACCCAATGAAACTCCTGACCTCTCCCACCGAGGTGGGAGTCGGCCAGGAGCTGACGCATTCTGTTTTGGCGGGATCAGTGGATATCCCCGAGCGCCCAACAATGTGACCCAAATACCGCACCGATTCGCGGAGCAAATGGCACTTCTGCGGTTTAAATTTTAAATTGGCAGCCCGCATTTTGAGAAAAACAGCACGCAGCCTCTGGAGGTGTTCCTCGAAGGATTTGCTAAAGACGATGACATCGTCCAAGTAAATTAAACACGAATCCCATTGCAAGCCTGCCAAGACCAGTTCCATTAACCGCTGAAAAGTTGCCGGCGCAGAATGTAAGCCCATCGGCAAGCGGTTAAATTGGAAGAGACCTTGCGGTGTCCGAAAAGCAGTTTTAGGTTTTGATTCGTCATCCAGAGGAAGCTGCCAGAATCCAGATAGTAAATCGAGGGTGGAAAAGAATCGCGCCCCCGCCAAGGCATCGAGCGACTCATCCATTCGAGGAAGCGGGTACGCATCTGCCACAGAAATTTTGTTCAATCGCCGAAAGTCGACACAAAACCGCAGTGAGCCGTCGTGTTTTTTCACCAAAACGATCGGTGCGCCCCACGGGCTGTTGGAAGGGGAAATGATATCGGCGGCTAGCATGTCATCAACAGCCGATTTGACATGATCCTTTTCGGCGGGACTGAGCCGAAAGGGATTCTGGCGGATTGGCGCGCTGTCACCCGTGTCAATATGGTGTCGCAGCAATTTAGTACAACCAATATCAAATTTGTGTTTACTAAAAACGTCGGCAAATTCTTTCAGGAGAACTCGCAGCTGCGCACGCTGCGTGTCGGACAGATCCACAGATCCCGCGCAAAGTGCATCCAGCCATCCGTCATCACAGTCCGAATGCGGTCGCGACGGAGGATCGGTGGTTACCTGACCCACGAGTGGTTCCTCATAGGGCGCCGGCGTTGCGTGTGCAAGCACGGTCCCTTGAGGAACCACGGCCGTTCGCGATCCTACATTAAGGACTGCAATGAAGGGGTCCCCATCCCCTTTCACCATGGTCTGAGCCGCTAGCAAATCGGGTCCATTGACCCCGGCCCGAGATGGTCCCAACAAGACCCCCCGATCCGCAACCCCTTTAGCAAACGGCCGACGCAACCTAAGAGGGACGAGCATCTGAGCCCCCGGGGGTACGCGCACAGTTTTTGTCACGAGCGCCTGCACGGTGGCAACCGCCCGACGCTCCGTGGTGGGGGAAGACAAAAATGTAACACGTCGGCCCGATGGGAGCTCGATGCACCCCTGGTCAATCAAGATACGGATGGGCATTTTGGCCAAGAAATCCGTCCCCAACAGGCACGGAACCGCGAGTGAGGAGGAAACCAAAACAGGCCCGGATAATTTAATGTCTCCAATGCAAATTTTGGCGCGGATTTGCCCAATAATGCCCAGCGAGCCCCCGTTAGCAGCATAGCATGGCACGTCAACAGGGAGCAAGGGACGACTTTGAACGGGAAGGATGTTATAAATCAAATCAGATATAATGGTCGCCGATGCCCCTGTGTCAATTAAAATCCGCACCTCTACCCCATCAATATGACCGACCACAACCGATGATCCCGCCGACGCAGCAACGACACGATGGGCGAGCTCCGACCACTGACCCGGTTGGAGCGCTCGCCGCATTTCAGAACAATCGCGCGCGATGGGCGGCGATTTTCGAACCCTGTTCAGTTGAGCGCGTGAGTGTGTGTCGGATGTGTGCATGGGCCAAATGTGTGAGGTGCCACGACTTGCCGTATTTCTCTGCTGGAGCTTGGGTGGAGACGGCGTGGCGTCCTGACGAGGTGTCGCTCCGCGCTGACGGGGAGCCCGGCATCCTGACGCAACGTGGCCTTGCAGGCCACAGTTGTAGCAACGTGTGAGCGCCCCAGATGGCCTGGGCTGCTCCTGGCGGCTCGGTCCATTCCGAGCCTGCGGTGCCGCCGATCTCCATTCCCCCCGCCGCTCCACCCCGCAGACCTCCTCTGATGGGAGGGCGGTGGCCGCTATGGCATGGCCGGCCACCCCCTTGGCAGCCTTGCGACGCAGGGACCGCAAGCCCCCGTGGATGTGGCGCGCGACCAGCAGGGACGACATCTCTCCGTCGTCTTGAGCCAAGACGGCGATGTCCAGCTCATCGGCGAGTAGCAGCAGCTTTTCAGCCACCATGGCGTCCACTCCCTCCTCGTCCATCCGCGGGAAAGCTGCCTTTGCCAGGGCCAGGAGAGCCGTTCGGAAGGCCAGGGGCGATTCGTTGGCGCCCCGATGCCGATCGTGGAACAGCTGCCTGCAGTCCGAAGGCGGCCCATAGACGGCTGACAGCAGCTGCAGCGCCAGGTGCAGCGTGGCGCGCTTTTCCTTAGGCGCCGAGGTGAGGGTAGCCAGGGCGTCGTCGTCCAGCATCGCCGGCAGCGCGCATAGTGCCTCGGCGTCCGTCCAGTTCGCCATCTCTTGATGAGCGATGAACCGCCTTTTGAAGCCACCCCAATCTCCAGCCGCTCCCACGAACTCCTTGAGAGGCGGCAGTCGCTGTTGTAAGACGACGTCCGTGGCTGCGGATCTCGCTCCCTCGTTCCCAGCCGACGTTACAGTGTGGGCGGGCTGTGAGCATGGCATCGCCGGTCGCTCTGTTGTTGACGCGCTGGCCGGCGTTGATGATGTCACGTCTCGTGCTTGGCCCTCAGCAGTCACCTGACGCAGGCCGGCCCCGCCCTCTGCTCGCACTGTAGTGATGGCGGGAAATTTAACCGCGAGCCGCGTCGGGGTGGCGGGAAATGCCGGCGTGCGTCGGCTGCTGCCGTCTTCCCGCGCAGCCCCTCCAGCTCCCAGCCGCGTGATCTCCTCCAACACGGCGGCCACGGCGTAGAGCAGCTCCGCCAGGCGGGAGTGAGCCAGCCGAAGTCCCTCGGCCGACGCATCCCCCCCTTCCTGTCGTAGCGGCGCGGGTGTACTCGGCCCCGGCTGCTCCGATCCGACCTCGGCCATCTCTGGTGGTGATTCGGCCGCGGTGTCCTCCCTCTCCGACTCCCTGGTACGTGTCGTCCCTCGTGTGTCCATCTTTGGACGTTTTACTTCTGACACCAGATGTAGTAATTACTCAGGAGGCTTGACGACGGGATCGGAGGCACACTTATTTATTAACACAACTTGTATACAGTTAGCGAGTATACACAGGACCTAAGGGGTAACGTCCCCTTACTCGGCTAACAGGGAGACACAACATCTAAGCCCCGCTAACCTAAGCCCAAGTCCTCCACTAGGGAGCTAGGGGAGGCTACCTGTCCCAGCCCTGGTCAAGCTGGGATCCGACCCCCTGAGTTCCCAGACCTGCTCGTCAGTCTGGGCTCTCGGGGCCACGCCACCGGCTTGCCCTGGTCGGCCCTTATAAGGACAGCGAGCCAGGGGAGCTCCGGGGCCTATTCTAGCTGGTCTTCCGTCTTCGCTGGTTAAAGCTGATACCTCGACCTCGAGCCCTCCGGCTCACCCCCTCTTATAGTCCGCGGCCCCCCCGGGAGGGGCCCGTGGGGGATGCAGGTGCGGACGTCGGTGTGGCCACCTCCTATGTGTACGGCCCTAACCACGCCCCTTGTGTTTGTTTGCCATCCGCTCCCATACACAATTACACCTCTACACATGAAAGAGATGAAGACGAACAATGAATGTGGTCGTCTCGGCTTTTTTATTTTTTTAAAAACGTTCTTCAAAAGGCGAAGCAATTTACGGCACCGCACGCACGCAAAGCAACGATCACCCAGGTAGCCGCGGACAGAATGTCGGGGCAAGTGTTGTCAGCGAGTAGCACACTCAGCCACACTCACTGACACTCACTACCACTCACCCACACACTCCCACACTCACCCACACACTCACTCACGCACTCACTCACGCACTCACTCACACACACACTCACACACTCACTCACACACTCACTGACACTCACTACCACTCACCCACACAATCAACCACACTCACTACCACTCACCCACACACTCCCACACTCACCCACACACTCACTCACGCACTCAACCACACACTCACACTCACTCAGTCGCACACTCAACCACACACTCACTGACACTCACGACCACTCACCCACACACTCATTCATCCCCAACACTCACTCACGCACACACTCACATACACTCACTCGCACACTCAACCACACACTCACCCACACACTCACACACTCAACCACACAATCAACCCCACTCACTCCCACTCACCCACACGCTCAACCACACACTCATCCACACACTCAAACACTCATCCACACACACCCACACACTCACTTCCACTTACCCACACACTCACCCACACACTCACCCACACACTCACTCCCACTCACCCACACCCTCATTCACACTCATACACCCACACACTCACACACTCACCCACACTCACCCACACACTCACACACTCAACCACACACTCACCCACACACTCACTCCCACTTACCCACACACTAACCCACATACTCAACCACACACTCACCCACACACTCACACACTCACCCACACACACCCACACACTCACTCCCACTTACCCACACACTCACTCACACTCATACACCCACCCACACACTCACACACTCACCCACACACCCACACACTCAACCACACTCACTCCCACTCACCCACACACTCAACCACACACCCACACACTCACCCACGAACTCAACCACACACTCACCCACACACTCACCCACACACTCACTCCCACTCACCCACACACTCAATCACACACTCACCCACACACTCACCCACACACTCACTCCCACTCACCCACACACTCACACACACACTCACCCTTCGTTTTGGTAAGGGCTGATGGTAAGGCCCCACCTCTTAGTGGCATGCTCCAGGTTCAGCAGCAGCACCTCCAACTCCTCCTCTGAGTGATCAGCAATTACCAGATCATTGTCATACGTAACATGGTTGAGCAATACGGATCCATCCCTTGACTGCACCCACGCATCGATCAGCCTCCCAATGTATCTGTCCCAGATGGAAATTCCTCTAATACAGCTGTTGAAGGCTTCATGAACTAGGTGGTCGAAATAGATGTTAAATAATGTGGGAGCCAGAGGACATCCCTGTCACACCCCAAGGTGTACAGGGAATGGCTCCGACTTCCGCTCACCATCATGAACGTCCTTAATGATCGTGAGCAGAAGGTCAGGGACGCTAAAAGCACGACGAACAACCCAGAGCCCAGGCCTACTGATGGTATCATAGACCATTACTAGGTCAATAAAGCACAGATGTAGGTTTTCTTGGAATTCCTACACCTCTGCTGTTGCAGACGGACAGAAAATATGGCATCTGTGCAGGACCGCCCTTTCATCTAACTGCATTGGGGCTCTGCAAGCCTCTCCTCAGAGTGCCTAGCAAGGCGATGTTGAATAATCCTGGCCAGGACCTTTCCCGGCACACTGAGGAGTGAGATGCCCCTGTAGTTGTTACATTATGTGCGGTCCCCATTCTTAAAGAGGGGGACGACCAGGGCATCCTTCCAATCTTGCGGTACCCGTCCAGAAGTCCAGACTGTTGTTATGATGTCATGGAGGGCAGTCTGTGCACAAATGTCACCCTCCCTCAGTATTTTACTTGGGAGATTATCTCTGCCCCGGTGCCTTTCCTGGTCTCAGACTCCGGATCGCCTTCAGTACTTCCTCAACAGATGGCACCTCAGCCAGCCACTCACAGGGGGTGACTTCCTCCTCCAGTATTTGAGGCACCGCAGCCTCAGCAGGGTCATCCCCACTTTGTGCACGTTGTTTTCCAGGCTGAGGGATTTCCCCTCCCCTAGGATCTCAGAAATGCTCAGCAAATTTGCTAACCTGTTCTCGGGGTCGGAGATTGGATCACCGTTCTTTACCGTAATGATGGTAATAGGTATGGTGCTACAAGTAAACGTTTTGATGGAGTTAAAGAGCGATTTTTTTTATCTCAATCCATTGAGGCAGACTCCATCTCCTCACCACTCATCCTTGCAGCGCCTCAAGGCTCTCCGAACCTCTGAGCGAAGGGATGCTGATTAGAGTGGGCCTGTCGCTTTTTCTCAGCCAGCCTGAACACCTTCTCTGTCAGCCAGGGTCTCTAGGAAGGTCTGGACCGCATACCCAAAGCAGCCATTGCAGCTGCATGAGTCACAGTCCTAAACCTCGCCCATTTACCCTCGACATCAGGAGTGGGGGACGATGCCAAACCCAACAACAAGCAATGATTACATTCTAGCTTGAAACTTTCATCAGCTAACTGAGACCAGGCCACTATGGGTTTGAATGGGGTCCTGGGTGTACACCCACCAACGGAGTGGAAGAATGGCAGGCGCATCTTACAGATGACTAGTCGATGGTCAGAGGGAAGATCAGCTCCACGGTAGGTCCTGGTGTCGAGGAAATGGGGCAGCATCCGCTGTTCTGTCACTATGTAGTCCAGCATATGTTCTTGCTTGGACCCGGCATGCAACAATGATGTGTGGATACACACTGGAAGAGCGTGTTGGTAATTACAAGCCCATGGGCTGCACACAAATCAAACAGCCTCCTGCCGTTGTTATTGAGCTGATTTAGCCCATGCCTTCCAATCACTCCAGACCAGGTGCTAGCATCATGACCAACTCGGGCATTGAAGTCACCCAACAAGATGACTCTATCCCAAGGGGCCACTTTAGCTAGCACCTGTGACAGGAGGTCATAGAAGGCATCTGACTCATCGGCCTTGCCTTCATCCCTCCACAGATGTTCGTCTTCAGTGGGGGCATAAGTAACCACGACTGCCACTCCTCGCCTCTGGTTGTTGGGAAGGTGAACCCAAAGTAGCCTGGGGCTTACAGCTTCCCACACCTCACCGCCACGCTCCCACGCCCCCTTCATTCTTTTGTTCAGAAGAAGAGCCACACCCTGTTGTTTGGCAGTCTCCTGCCCCGAGTAGAGGACTGTGCACCCCTCATGGTGGCAGGTGCCAGAACCGGTCCACCGGACCTCTTGAATGCCACAGAGATCCAGGCGGTACCGGTCCAGCTCCCGACAGAGGAGTGGAAGCCTCTCCTCCGCAGTGAGCGTTCGAACATTCCACGTGGCCACACGAAGTGGCTTTTTGTTGTTTCTGGAGGAGCCCCGAGGGTAAGATTCAGTCTCCTGGCTCCGCCAAATGGGTTTGGCCAGGAGACGTCATAGACGCCTGTCCCCCCCGGGGCCTATTAATTACATTTTTCAGTCGTGGTTTGGTGGTAATTAATTGAAGGTGGAGGGGTTACCAGCCCCTCGCACCCGTCCAGAGCCCCTTGAGGGAATGGCAAATCTAAGTTGTCCCTCCCCCCATGGCACTGCCCACCACAGCGTCGTGTCCAGCACCACGGGGAGGTACGGAGCTGTTTTTGCCCGAGGGTCGATTGCCTCCAACTGCCCAGTAGCAGCGTCCTTCACGAGCATCCTCCTCCTCCACAGAGGCCGATGTTGACACCACTGGTACCGGTCTTTGGCAAGTCCACTCAGCTCCACATCTTCCCATACCGCATCAGCTCCAATTCTTCTCTAGGCCATGTCGTGCCCATTTAGCCCTCTCTATATGGCCAAACAAAAGCTGCTTGGGCATGCGGTGGCTGGGCATGCGGGCTACATGACCCAGCCAATGCAACCTTGCCTACGGGAGGAGCTCACCGATGGGACTTTGTCCAGATCTTTCAAGGATTTGTGAGCATCCTCACACAATCCAGCCTGGTTAAACCCCGCGTAAACACACACACACACAAAGGAGTGGGTACACACACGCACAAAGGAGTGGGTACACACACACACAAAGGAGTGGGTACACACACGCACACAAAGGCGTAGAAACACACACACAGAATAGAAAGATCGAACGTGTGTAGCTCTAACAGATTGTTGGGCTGCTATTGAGTAGCAGCAGCAACAACAACAATGAAAGCTGCCGGCACTGTGGGCACACGAGGGGGTGGGTTGCCAGTACCACGCCCGGCCGCCTTTGTCTCCCCAGTGGCGATGTTTACTACACCACACCAGGTACTCATTTGAGGCTGAGTCGATCTAGGGGAGGAGGCCCAGGACCGGTTCAGATAATCGTCACAGGCGATGTTAGCCGTGAGAGGGAATCGAACTCAGGTGACCAGGTTCGTAGCGAAGCGTAGCGCTACGCACTACACTACCTCTCCCCACAATCTATAGACACACAAACTCACTCACACACACTCACTCATTCTACTCACTCACACTCACTCACACACATTCACACTCACTCACCACAAACACTCACTCACACACTCACACACCCACACACTCACACACCCACACACTCACCCACACACTCACTCAAGCACACACTCACAAACTCACCGACACTCACTAGCACTCACACAATCCAGCCTGGTTAACCCAGGATGGATCGTAGGCAGGCCAGCCTAAATGTTTCTAACTGGCGGCAAAGATGCTCCATTAGGGGGGGTCCACGTTTCGCAAGCGTAGAGAAGGGAGGGAATGACCGTGGCCGAGAAGACCTGAAGCTTCGTGCGGAGCGACAGACCAGGTAGCTTCCACACAGCGTTACGCAACCGATGAAAAGATATTGCCGCTCGACTGATTCGGAGTGAAACCTCTGCTGTTAAACTGGAGCCGTTTATAAGCACACTGCCCAGGTGTGGAAAACTCTCCACACTTTCCACAACTCCCCCATCACCGATTGGGAGTTGTGGGAGTGGAGTGTCCGATGATACAAAATACCCAGGCAGGTGCTTAGTTTTGGTGGGGCTGATGGTAAGGCCCCATCTCTTAGTGGCAAGCTCCAGTCTCAGCAGCAGTGTCTCCAACTCGTCCTCTGAATGAGCAGCTTTTACCAAATCATCGGCATACATAACGTGGTTGACCAATAGGGAGCCATCCCTTGATCGCACCGGGGCATCGATCAGCCTCCCATTATATCTGTACCAAATGGAAATTCCCCGGGTACAGCAATTTAAGGCTTTACGAACTACGCAGTCGAAATAGATGTTAAATAATGTGGGAGCCAGAGGACATCCCTGTCGCACCCCAAGGTGTACAGGGAAAGGCTCCGACTCCCGGCCACGTAGTTTTACCCGGGCCCGCTCACCATCATGAAGGCCCTTAATGATCGTGAGCAGAGGGTCAGGGGCTCCGAAAGCACGATGAACAACCCAGAGCCCAGGCCTACTGATGGTACCATAGGCCTTGACTAGGTCAATAAAGCAGAGATGTAGGTCTTGGAGTTAAATAGAGATTTGTGATCGCGGGCCACTGAGGCAGACTCCATCTCCTCAGCAACCCGTGACCACCACCCATCCTTGCAGCGCCTCACGGCTCTCCGAACCTCTGAGCGAAGGCTGCAGTAAGCCTCCTCATTCTCCGACGTGGGATGCTGTAGACGATGAGAGTGGACCTGTCGCTTTTTCTCAACTAACTTGAACACCTCCTCTGTCAGCCAGGGTCTCTGTGGAGGTCTGGACCGCGTACCCAAAGCAGCCATTGCAGCTGCATGTGCCACAGTCTTAACCTCGCCCATTTACCCTCGACATCAGGAGGCGTGGGGGACGATGCCAACCCCAGCCGCAAGCGATGATGAAATTCTATTCTTAGGTTTTCTCGGTAAAGTCACGTAGGTAAAACATTTTAATTAATAAAAGTAAAAATAAAAAATATTTTTATTTTACTTTTACCGAAAAAAACTAAGAATATGAATCCTTGCAGTCACGAAAGCTTCAAATCTAGAATGCAATTCTAATATGCAACTTTCATCAGCTAGCTGAGATCAGACACAGAGAGACACGCACACACAGACATAGAGCGACACGCATACTCAGACACATACCACAGAGACAATGGAGGCTCTTGTCACCTTGAGCAGACTGGCGGCAGCTTCTGTTACGGGCGCCACGCCCGGCGGGTTTTGTCTGTTCAGCGGCGATGTCCACCACGACACCACCACCACCACGACACCACCACCACGACACCACCACGACACCACCACCACCACGACACCACCACCACCACCACGACACCACCACGACACCACGACCACGACACCACCACCACGACCACCACGACACCACCACCACCACCACGACACCACCACCACGACACCACCACCACCACGACCACCACCACACCACAACCACCACGACCACCACCACACCACGATCACCACCACCACCACGACACCACCACCACCACCACGACACCACCACGACACCACGACTACGACACCACCACCACGACCACCACGACACCACCACCACGACACCACCACCACGACACCACCACCACCACGACCACCACCACACCACAACCACCACGACCACCACCACACCACGACCACCACCACCACCACCACGACACCACCACCACCACCACGACACCACCACGACACCACGACCACGACACCACCACCACGACCACCACGACACCACCACCACCACCACCACGACACCACCACCACGACACCACCACCACCACGACACCACCACCACCACGACCACCACCACACCACAACCACCACGACCACCACCACACCACGACCACCACCACCACCACGACACCACCACCACCACCACGACACCACCACGACACCACGACCACGACACCACCACCACGACCACCACGACACCACCACCACCACGACACCACCACCACGACCACCACGACATACCACCACCACCACGACACCACCACCACGACACCATCACCACCACCACGAACACCACACCACCACGACACCACCACCACCACGACCACCACCACCACGACACCACCACCACCACGACACCACCACCACCACCACGACCACCACCACCACGACACCACCACCACCACGACACCATCACCACGACACCACCACGACCACCACCACCACGACACCATCACCACGACACCACCACGACCGCCACCACGACCACGACACCACCACCACGACCACCACGACACCACCACCACCACCACCACGACCACCACGACCACCACGACACCACCACCACCACGACCACCACCACCACGACACCACCACCACAACACCAGTGTCCCTGGGGGGGTCACAGTGTCCCTGGGGGGGTCACAGTGTCGCTGGGGGGGTCACAATGACACTGGGGGGTCACAATGACACTGGGGGAGTCACAGTGACACTGGGGGAGTCACAGTGACACTGGGGGAGTCACAATGACACTGGGGGGTCACAATGACACTGGGGGGTCACAATGAGACTGGGGGAGTCACAGTGACACTGGGGGAGTCACAGTGACACTGGGGAGTCACAATGACACTGGGGGGTCACAATGACACTGGGGGGTCACAATGACACTGGGGGAGTCACAATGACACTGGGGGAGTCACAATGACACTGGGGAGTCACAATGACACTGGGGGGTCACAATGACACTGGGGGGTCACAATGACACTGGGGGAGTCACAGTGACACTGGGGGAGTCACAGTGACACTGGGGGAATCACAATGACACTGGGGGGTCACAATGACACTGGGGGAGTCACAGTGACACTGCGGGAGTCACAATGACACTGGGGGAGTCACAGTGACACTGGGGGAGTCACAATGACACTGGGGGGTCACAGTGACACTGGGGGGGTCACAATGACACTGGGGGGTCACAATGACACTGGGGGGGTCACAGTGACACTGGGGAGTCACAATGACACTGGGGGGGTCACAGTGACACTGGGGGAGTCACAATGACACTGGGGGAGTCACAGTGACACTGGGGGAGTCACAATGACACTGGGGGGGGGGTCACAGTGACACTGGGGGAGTCACAGTGACACTGGGGGAGTCACAATGACACTGGGGGAGTCACAATGACACTGGGAAAGTCACAGTGACACTGGGGGAGTCACAATGACACTGGGGGGGTCACAATGACACTGGGGGAGTCACAGTGACACTGGGGAGTCACAGTGACACTGGGGGAGTCACAATGACACTGGGGGAGTCACAGTGACACTGGGGGAGTCACAATGACACTGGGGAGTCACAATGACACTGGGGGAGTCACAATGACACTGGGGGAGTCACAGTGACACTGGGGGAGTCACAGTGACACTGGGGGAGTCACAGTGACACTGGGGGAGTCACAGTGACACTGGGGAGTCACAATTACACTGGGGGAGTCACAATGACACTGGGGGAGTCACAGTGACACTGGGGGAGTCACAATGACACTGGGGAGTCACAATGACACTGGGGGAGTCACAATGACACTGGGGGAGTAACAGTGACACTGGGGGAGTCACAGTGACACTGGGGGAGTCACAGTGACACTGGGGGAGTCACAGTGACACTGGGGGAGTCACAATGACACTGGGGGAGTCACAATGACACTGGGGGAGTCACAATGACACTGGGGGAGTCACAATGACACTGGGGGAGTCACAATGACACTGGGGGAGTCACAATGACACTGGGGGAGTCACAATGACACTGGGGAGTCACAATGACACTAGGGGGGTCACAGTGACACTGGGGAGGTCACAGTGACACTGCGGGAGTCACAATGACACTGGGGGAGTCACAGTGACACTGGGGGAGTCACAGTGACACTGGGGAAGTCACAGTGACACTGGGGGAGTCACAGTGACACTGGGGGAGTCACAATGACACTGGGGGAGTCACAATGACACTGGGGGAGTCACAGTGACACTGGGGGAGTCACAATGACACTGGGGGAGTCACAATGACACTGGGGAGTCACAATGACACTGGGGGGTCACAATGACACTGGGGGGTCACAATGACACTGGGGGAGTCACAGTGACACTGGGGGAGTCACAGTGACACTGGGGGAGTCACAATGACACTGGGGGGTCACAATGACACTGGGGGGTCACAATGACACTGGGGGAGTCACAGTGACACTGGGGGAGTCACAATGACACTGGGGGAGTCACAGTGACACTGTGGGAGTCACAATGACACTGGGGGGTCACAGTGACACTGGGGGGGTCACAATGACACTGGGGGGTCACAATGACACTGGGGGGGTCACAGTGACACTGGGGAGTCACAATGACACTGGGGGGGTCACAGTGACACTGGGGGAGTCACAATGACACTGGGGAGTCACAGTGACACTGGGGGAGTCACAATGACACTGGGGGAGTCACAGTGACACTGGGGGAGTCACAATGACACTGGGGGGGTCACAGTGACACTGGGGGAGTCACAGTGACACTGGGGGAGTCACAATGACACTGGGGGAGTCACAATGACATTGGGAAAGTCACAGTGACACTGGGGGAGTCACAATGACACTGGGGGGGGGGGGGTAACAATGACACTGGGGAGTCACAGTGACACTGGGGGAGTCACAATGACACTGGGGGGGTCACAATGACACTGGGGAGTCACAATGACACTGGGGGAGTCACAATGACACTGGGGGAGTCACAGTGACACTGGGTGAGTCACAGTGACACTGGGGGAGTCACAGTGACACTGGGGGAGTCACAATGACACTGGGGGGTCACAGTGACACTGGGGGAGTCACAATGACACTGGGGGGTCACAGTGACACTGGGGGAGTCACAATGACACTGGGGGAGTCACAGTGACACTGGGGGAGTCACAGTGACACTGGGGGAGTCACAGTGACACTGGGGGAGTCACAGTGACACTGGGGGAGTCACAGTGACACTGGGGGAGTCACAGTGACACTGGGGGAGTCACAGTGACACTGGGGGAGTCACAATGACACTGGGGGAGTCACAATGACACTGGGGGAGTCACAGTGACACTGGGGGAGTCACAGTGACACTGGGGGAGTCACAATGACACTGGGGGAGTCACAATGACACTGGGGAGTCACAATGACACTGGGGGGGTCACAGTGACACTGGGGAGGTCACAGTGACACTGGAGGAGTCACAATGACACTGGGGGAGTCACAGTGACACTGGGGGAGTCACAGAGACACTGGGGGAGTCACAGTGACACTGGGGGGGGTCACAATGACACTGGGGGGGGTCACAATGACACTGGGGGAGTCACAGTGACACTGGGGGAGTCACAGTGACACTGGGGGAGTCACAGTGACACTGGGGGAGTCACAGTGACACTGGAGGGGGGGGTCACAATGACACTGGGGGGGGTCACAATGACACTGGGGGAGTCACAGTGACACTGGGGGGGTCACAATGACACTGGGGGGGTCACAATGACCCTGGGGGAGTCACAGTGACACTGGGGGGTCACAATGACACTGGGGAGAGTCACAGTGACACTGGGGGAGTCACAGTGACACTGGGGGGGTCACAATGACACTGGGGGGGTCACAATGACACTGGGGGGTCACAATGACACTGGGGGGGTCACAGTGACACTGGGGGAGTCACAGTGACACTGGGGGGGTCACAGTGACCCTGGGGGAGTCACAGTGACACTGGGGGAGTCACAGTGACACTGGGGGGGGGTCACAATGACACTGGGGCGGTCACAGTGACACTGGGGGAGTCACAGTGACACTGGGGGGGTCACAGTGACACTGGGGGGGTCACAATGACACTGGGGGGGGTCACAGTGACACTGGGGGAGTCACAGTGACACTGGGGGAGTCACAATGACACTGGGGGAGTCACAGTGACACTGGGGGGGTCACAGTGACACTGGGGGAGTCACAGTGACACTGGGGGAGTCACAGTGACACTGGGGGAGTCACAATGACACTGGGGGAGTCACAATGACACTGGGGGGGGTAACAATGACACTGGGGAGTCACAATGACACTGGGGAGTCACAATGACACTGGGGGAGTCACAATGACACTTGGGGAGTTACAGTGACACTGGGGGAGTCACAGTGACACTGGGGGAGTCACAATGACACTGGGGGGTCACAGTGACACTGGGGGAGTCACAATGACACTGGGGGGTCACAGTGACACTGGGGGAGTCACAATGACACTGGGTGAGTCACAGTGACACTGGGGGAGTCACAGTGACACTGGGGGAGTCACAGTGACACTGGGGGAGTCACAGTGACACTGGGGGAGTCACAGTGACACTGGGGGAGTCACAGTGACACTGGGGGAGTCACAGTGACACTGGGGGAGTCACAATGACACTGGGGGAGTCACAATGACACTGGGGGAGTCACAATGACACTGGGGGAGTCACAGTGACACTGGGGGAGTCACAATGACACTGGGGGAGTCACAATGACACTGGGGAGTCACAATGACACTGGGGGGGTCACAGTGACACTGGGGAGGTCACAGTGACACTGGTGGAGTCACAATGACACTGGGGGAGTCACAGTGACACTGGGGGAGTCACAGTGACACTGGGGGAGTCACAGTGACACTGGGGGAGTCACAGTGACACTGGGGGGGGTCACAATGACACTGGGGGGGGTCACAATGACACTGGGGGAGTCACAGTGACACTGGGGGAGTCACAGTGACACTGGGGGAGTCACAGTGACACTGGGGGAGTCACAGTGACACTGGGGGGGTCACAATGACCCTGGGGGAGTCACAGTGACACTGGGGGGTCACAATGACACTGGGGAGAGTCACAGTGACACTGGGGGAGTCACAGTGACACTGGGGGGGTCACAATGACACTGGGGGGGTCACAATGACACTGGGGGGTCACAATGATACTGGTGGGGTCACAGTGACACTGGGGGAGTCACAGTGACACTGGGGGAGTCACAATGACACTGGGGGGGTCACAGTGACACTGGGGGAGTCACAGTGACACTGGGGGGGTCACAGTGACCCTGGGGGAGTCACAGTGACACTGGGGGAGTCACAGTGACACTGGGGGGGGTCACAATTACACTGGGGCGGTCACAGTGACACTGGGGGAGTCACAGTGACACTGGGGGGGTCACAGTGACACTGGGGGGGTCACAATGACACTGGGGGGGGTCACAGTGACACTGGGGGAGTCACAGTGACACTGGGGGAGTCACAATGACACTGGGGGAGTCACAGTGACACTGGGGGGGTCACAGTGACACTGGGGGAGTCACAGTGACACTGGGGGAGTCACAGTGACACTGGGGGGGGGGGTCACAATGACACTGGGGGGTCACAATGACACTGGGGGGGTCACAATGACACTGGGGAAGTCACAATGACACTGGGGGGGTCACAATGACACTGGGGGGGTCACAATGACACTGGGGAGTCACAATGACACTGGGGGGGTCACAGTGACACTGGGGAGGTCACAGTGACACTGGGGGAGTCACAATGACACTGGGGGAGTCACAGTGACACTGGGGGAGTCACAGTGACACTGGGGGAGTCACAGTGACACTGGGGGAGTCACAGTGACACTGGGGGGGGGTCACAATGACACTGGGGGGTCACAATGACACTGGGGGAGTCACAGTGACACTGGGGGAGTCACAGTGACACTGGGGGAGTCACAGTGACACTGGGGGAGTCACAATGACACTGGGGGAGTCACAGTGACACTGGGGGAGTCACAATGACACTGGGGCAGTCACAATGACACTGGGGGAGTCACAATGACACTGGGGGAGTCACAATGACACTGGGGGAGTCACAATGACACTGGGGAGTCACAATGACACTGGGGGGGTCACAGTGACACTGGGGGAGTCACAGTGACACTGGGGAGGTCACAGTGACACTGGGGGAGTCACAATGACACTGGGGGAGTCACAGTGACACTGGGGGAGTCACAGTGACACTGGGGGAGTCACAGTGACACTGGGGGAGTCACAGTGACACTGGGGGGGGGTCACAATGACACTGGGGGGGGGGTCACAATGACACTGGGGGAGTCACAGTGACACTGGGGGAGTCACAGTGACACTGGGGGAGTCACAGTGACACTGGGGGAGTCACAGTGACACTGGGGGAGTCACAGTGACACTGGGGGGGGGGGGGTCACAATGACACTGGGGGAGTCACAGTGACACTGGGGGGGTCACAATGACACTGGGGGGGTCACAATGACCCTGGGGGAGTCACAGTGACACTGGGGGGTCACAATGACACTGGGGGGAGTCACAGTGACACTGGGGGAGTCACAGTGACACTGGGGGGGTCACAATGACACTGGGAGGGTCACAATGACACTGGGGGGTCACAATGACACTGGGGGGGGTCACAGTGACACGGGGGAGTCACAGTGACACTGGGGGAGTCACAATGACACTGGGGGGGGTCACAGTGACACTGGGGGAGTCACAGTGACA
Organism: Lampetra fluviatilis; assembly: GCF_964198595.1. NCBI lineage: Eukaryota > Metazoa > Chordata > Hyperoartia > Petromyzontiformes > Petromyzontidae > Lampetra > Lampetra fluviatilis. Next base: position 4,824,274 of record NC_136342.1, on the reverse strand, counting down.
CTGGAGGGGTCACAGTGACCCTGGGGGAGTCACAGTGACACTGGGGGAGTCACAGTGACACTGGGGGGGTCACAATGACACTGGGGGGGTCACAGTGACACTGGGGGAGTCACAGTGACACTGGGGGGGTCACAGTGACACTGGGGGGGTCACAATGACACTGGGGGGGTCACAGTGACACTGGGGGAGTCACAGTGACACTGGTGGAGTCACAGTGACACTGGGGGAGTCACAGTGACACTGGTGGAGTCACAATGACACTGGGGGGGTCACAATGACACTGGGGGAGTCACAGTGACACTGCGGGGGTCACAGTGACACTGGGGGAGTCACAGTGACACTGGGGGAGTCACAGTGACACTGGGGGGGGTCACAATGACACTGGGGGGGTCACAATGACACTGGGGGGGTCACAATGACACTGGGGGAGTCACAATGACACTGAGGGGGTCACAATGACACTGGGGGGGTCACGGTGACACTGGGGGTGTCACGGTGACACTGAGGGGGTCACGGTGACACTGGGGGGGGTCACGGTGACACTGGGGGGGTCACGGTGACACTGAGGGGGTCACGGTGACACTGGGGGGGTCACAGTGACACTGGGGGGGGTCACGTTGACACTGGGGGGGTCACGGTGACACTGAGTGGGTCACGGTGACACTGGGGGGGGGGGTCACGGTGACACTGGGGGGGTCACAATGACACTGGGGGGTCACAATGACACTGGGGGGGGGTCACGGTGACACTGGGGGTGTCACGGTGACACTGGGGGGGTCACGGTGACACTGAGGGGATCACGGTGACACTGGGGGGGGGGTCACGGTGACACTGGGGGGGTCACAGTGACACTGGAGGGGTCACGGTGACACTGGGGGGGTCACGGTGACACTGGGGGGGGTCACGGTGACACTGGGGGGGGTCACGGTGACACTGGGGGGGGGGTCACGGTGACACTGGGGGGGTCACAATGACACTGGGGGGGTCACAATGACACTGGGGGGGGTCACGGTGACACTGGGGGTGTCACGGTGACACTGGGGGGGTCACGGTGACACTGAGGGGATCACGGTGACACTGGGGGGGGCCACGGTGACACTGGGGGGGTCACGGTGACACTGGGGGGGTCACGGTGACACTGGGGGGGTCACGGTGACACTGGGGGGGGGGTCACGGTGACACTGGGGGGGTCACGGTGACACTGAGGGGGTCACGGTGACACTGGGGGGGTCACAGTGACACTGGGGGGGGGGTCACGGTGACACTGGGGGGGTCACGGTGACACTGGGGGGGGGGGGTCACGGTGACACTGGGGGGGTCACGGTGACACTGGGGGGGTCACAGTGACACTGGGGGGGGTCACGGTGACACCGGGGGGGGGGGGTCACGGTGACACTGGGGGGGTCACGGTGACACTGGGGGGGTCACGGTGACACTGGGGGGGGGGGGGGTCACGGTGACACTGAGGGGGGTCACGGTGACACTGGGGGGGGTCACGGTGACACTGGGGGGGTCACAGTGACACTGGGGGGGGTCACGGTGACACTGGGGGGGTCACAGTGACACTGGGGGGGTCACAATGACACGGGGGGGTCACAATGACACGGGGGGGTCACAATGACACTGGGGGGGTCACAGTGATACTGAGGGGGTCACGGTGACACTGGGGGGGTCACGGTGACACGGGGGGGGGGGGGGGTTCACGGTGGCCCTTGGTGCTATTTATTTGGTGGTATTTATTTGGTGGTATTTATTTTCGTGGTATTTATTTTCGTGTTGTTTATTTTTGTGGCATTTATTTGGTGGTATTTATTTTCGTTGCATTTATTTTCGTGGTATTTATTTTGTGGTATTTATTTTCGTGGTGTTTATTTTTTGGTGCTATTTATTTTCGTGGTATTAATTTTCGTTGTTATTTATTTTCGTGGTGTTTATTTTCCTGGTGTTTATTTTCCTGGTGTTTATTTATTTCCATGGTATTTAAAACAGCGGGTAAACTCCGCCCCAAAGCGAGCGCGCGCCGAGCAGGGGAGGGTCTTGAGACGTGGGGCTGCTGCACGCACGCAGACAGCCGCAGTAGCATCCACAGCAGCAGTAGCAGCAGTAACAGCAGCAGCAACAGCAGCAGTAACAGTAACAGCAGCAGCAGTAGCAGCAACAGTAACAGTAGAAGTACCATCAGTAGCAGCAGTAAAAGTAGCAGCAGCAGTAGCAACAACAGCAGCAACAGCAGCAGCAGCAGTACAGCAGCAGTAGCAGCAGTAGTAGCAGCAGCAGCAGTAACAGCAGTAGTAGTAGCAGCAGTATCATCATCAGCAGTAACAGCAGCAGTAGTAGCAGCAGTATCATCATCAGCAGTAACAGCAGCAGTAGTAGCAGCAGTATCATCATCAGCAGCAGCATCAGCTGCGCCGTTTCAACTCCTCATCATCATCAGCAGCAGCATCAGGAGCTCCACCGTGGGAGGCGACTGGCAAGGCGAGAGTGGTGCAGGCAGCGATGATGATGAAGATGATGATGGTGGTGGTGGTGGTGTCTGCCTAGCCTCGCATCAGCAGAGGGTCGAGGCGGTGAGAGACGCGGTGCTGTGGGTGAGTTTGGGTGGGTGGGTGTGTGGGTCAGTGTGGGTGGGTGGGTATATGTGTGGGTGAGTGGGGGTGTGTGTGGGTGAGTGTGTGGGTGGGTGTGTGTGTCTGTGGGTGACTTTGTGTTAGTGTGTGAGTTAACGTGGGCGAGTGTGTGTGAGTGTGTGTGTGAATGTGTGGGTGAGTGTATGGGTGAGTGGGGGTGAGTGCGGGTGAGTGTGCGGATGAGTGTGTGGGTGAGTGTGTGGGTGAGTGTGGATAAGTGTATGCGCTGTATGTGATTGTGGATCCCCCTAATAGAATATATTCGCCGGTTAGAAACATTTAGGCTGGCCTGTCTATGATCCATCCTGGGTTTAACCAGGCTGGATTGTAGGAGGAGTTCACAAATCCTTGAAAGATCTGGGCAAAGTCCCATCGGTGAGCTCCTCCGGCAGGCAAGGCTGCATTGGCTGGGTCACGTAGCCCGCATGCCCAGCCACCGCATGCCTAAACAGCTTTTCGGCCGGATCGAGGGGGCTAAACAGGCGCGGCACGGGCTAGAGAAGAGATGGAATGATGTGGTACAGGAGGCACGGGCTAGAGAAGAGATGGAGTGACGTGGCACAGGAGGACGTGGAGCTGAGTGGACTTGCCGATGACTGGTACCAGCGGTGTCAAGATCGGCCTCAGAGGAGGAGGCTCGGTAAGGACGCTACTGGGCAGTTGGAGGCAGTCGCCCTCCAACAACAACGGTGGGCAGAAGATTGACGCTCACAACAACGAGCGGAGCGCCGGGTGGCTAAAGCACAACACGTTGGCACAGTAGGGGGCACAGGTGGTGCATCAGTCAGTCGTTTCGGTCATCTCAGTCAGTCGACTAGTGGCACCTGCTGGGTCTGCCCCGTGACCTCCTGCCAGCGGGCGTTCGACACTTCACGTGGCCTCAAGGTGCACATTGCCTGGCACAAGCGTCGTGGTGACGTCACCGCCACTGAGTGGCGAATGGCGGTTGTTGCTGTAGGTGTGTGAGTGTGTGTGGGTGAGTGGGGGTGTGAAGTGTTAAAAACACAAGTATTTATAATCCGTAACGAGCGTACGTTCTTGAGAAATTAGTTTTCAATTTAGTATAGTAATGTATAGTAGTGTATAGTGTAGTGTATAATGTAGTGTATAGTAGTGTATAGTAGTGTATAGTGTAGTGTATAGTTGTGTATAGTAGTGTATAGTGTAGTGTATAGTGGTGTATAGTGTAGTCTATAGTGCAGTGTATAGGAGTGTATAGTAGTGTATAATGTAGTGTATACTATAGTGTATAGTGCAGTGGAAAGTAGTGTATAGTGTAGTGTATGGTGTAGTGTATAATGCAGTGTAGTGTATAGTAGTGTAGTGTATAGTGTAGTGTAAAGTGTAGTGTAGTGTATAGTGTAGTGTATAGTGTAGTGTATGGTGCAGTGTTGTGTATAATAGTGTATAGTGTAGTGTATAGTGTAGTGTAAAGTGTAGTGTATAGTGTAGTGTATAGTAGTGTATAGTGTAGTGTATAATGTAGTGTATATCGTAGTGTATAGTAGTGTATATTGTAGTGTATAGTGTAGTGTATAGTGTAAAGTGTAGTGTATAGTGTAATGTATAGTAGTGTATAGTAGTGTATTGTGTAGTGTATAGTGTAGTTTATAGTGTAGTGTATAGTGTAGTGTATAGTAGTGTATAGTGTAGTGTATAGTGTAGTGTATAGTAGTGTATAGTGTAGTGTATAGTAGTGGATAGTGTAGTGTATAGTAGTGTATAGTAGTGTATAGTGTAGTGTATAGTGTAGTGTATAGTAGTGTTTAGTGTAGTGTATAGTGTAGTGTATAGTAGTGTATAATGTAGTGTATAGTGTAGTGTAGTGTATAGTGTAGTGTATAGTGTAGTGTATAGTGTAGTATATAGTGTAGTGCATAGTGTAGTGTATAGTGTAGTGTATAGTGTAGTGTATAGTGTAGTATATAGTGTAATGTATAGTGTAGTGTATAGTGTAGTGTATAGTGTAGTGTATAGTGTAGTGTAATGTACAGTCGCGTAGTTTGTCAACCCAGATGATGATCATTTAAAAGCGGCATCGCAGCTCCCGGCAGTGGCTTACGAACATCGGAAGCGGAGGAGCGTTCCAGACGGCCACAGCAGCGGCACAGTCTCAACGACGATGATGATGATGATGACCTCGTGACCGCCGCCTTTATCCGACGGTTTAGCCAGAAGCCTCCGCGGCCACTGCTGCTGTGAGGATGGCGGTGATGGTTTATAGGCCCTGGACGAGTTCAGCGGCGAGGTGGTTCGCCCGTGCAACGAACTGCGACCTTAGTGCTCGAGTCAATCCATTGCGGTGGCCCTTGAACTCTTAGGCACCATGGTGCTGACTAGGCCTCGGCAAGGTAAGGTAATTTACCCTGTTTACCTGGTAAAAGGGTCAAGGTAAAGGGTAAAGGTGTCGACATTCCAAGGGCTAAGTTAAAGGGAAGGGTAAAGGTAGCGCGAAGTATTACCCGGTAAATACGGTGCCTTGTTTACCGCTAGAAGCTCCGTGGCTCAGTCCGTGGCCTCCATGCTTTTATGAAATGTACTATTATTGGCAGAACTCCACGACTCCAGGAAGTGGCCCCGAAGCTTGCCACAGCGTAAGGGACTATGGTTATTTACAGCCAACGTCAGTTGAGCGTGGACAATTAGACCCAAGCCGAAACATACAGTGAGGGAAAAAAGTATTTGATCCCCTGCTGATTTTGTACGTTTGCCCACTGACAAAGAAATGATCAGTCTATAATTTCAATGGTAGGTTTATTTGAACAGTGAGAGACAGAATAACAACAACAAAATCCAGAAAAACGCATGTCAAAAATGTTATGGGTGTCTATGGATCTCTATGTGTTTCTATTGGTCTCAATGTATCTTTAAGGGTTTCTATGGGTCTCTATCGGTCTCTATGTGTCTCTATGGGTCTCTATGCATCTTTATGGGTCTACATGTATTGCTATGGGTCTCTATGTATCTCTATGTATCTCTATGGGTCTCTCTGGGTCTCAAACTCCCTAATTGTGTTCAGCGTGTGTGGCCGCTTTGAATGTCCACGTGATGAACCCACTCTGTGGAGCTGTCATTTGGGATAGCCAGCGTCGTTTCACTGGGGGCCATACTTGGTGTTTAATAACACGCAAGAGTTCGTTGTAAATGTGTAGCGGTGAAAAACGAGCCAGGGCCCAGTCAGTCCTCTGTATTCGGTACTCCGACTGCTTTTTCAGTGGCTCTGTCATTATTCGTATTACTACTACAGGGACTATTTTACTTATAGCCATTCGACTTACAAACCTTCAGAGATATGAACAAACATGTCCCCTATGTGTCCAGTTGCCTGTTCGGATTGAGATGCGTAAGTTGAACTGCCGTGCAATGAATTGCGGTGGTGGCATCTACATCTGAAAAACGTGAAGAACCAGTGACATCTACGTCTGCAGAACGTGAAGAACTAGTGGCACCGACATCTGCAGAATGTAATAAACCAGTGGCATCTACATCTGCAGAACGTGAAGAACCAGTGGCATCTACAGAATGTGAAGAACCAGAGGCATCTACATCTGCAGAACGTGAACAACCAGTGGCATCTACATCTACATAATGTAAAGAACCAGTGGCATCTACATCTGCAGAACGTGAAGAACCAGTGGCATCTACTTCTGCAGAACGTGAAGAACCAGTGGCATCTACATCTGCAGAACGTGAGGAACCAGTGGAATCTACATCTGCAGAATGTGAAGAACCAGTGGCATCTACATCTGCAGAACGTGCAGAACCAGTGGTATCTACATCTGCAGAACGTGAGGAACCAGTGGCATCTACATCTGCAGAACGTGAAGAACCAGTGGCATCTACATCTGCAGAACGTGAAGAACCAGTGGCATCTACATCTGCAGAACGTGAAGAACCAGTGGCATCTACATCTATAGAACGTGAAGAACCAGTGTCATCTACAGAACGTGAAGAACCAGTGGCATCTACATCTGCAGAACGTGAAGAACCAGTGGCATCTACATCTGCAGAACGTGAAGAACCAGTGGCATCTACAGAACGTGAAGAACCAGTGGCATCTATATCTACAAAACGTGAAGAACCAGTGGCATCTACAGAACGTGAATAACCAGTGGCATCTATATCTACAAAACGTGAAGAACCAGTGGCATCTACAGAACGTGAAGAACCAGTGGCATCTACATCTGCAGAACGTGAAGAACCAGTGGCATCTACATCTACATGAGATTATACAACTTTTACAGCCATCCCCCGTGTTTAGTGCACACAGCACGTTGTTGGACTTAAGAACAATTCGATTTACGAGCAGACCCTCTGGAAACTGAACTCGTTCGTAAGAAGAGGGGTGGTGGGGTGGGGTGGGGGAATTCCCTTTTCACTACCAAAACGCCTTGTGGACGTTTTATTCTTCTGCCGTTTCAATTCGAATGTGATGTTGACTTTGTTTCCGCGCACACAATCCTGTTAAGCCAGTTAACCCACTCGGGTGTTTGCACGTTCGCGTGTGTGTTGTAGCAACGCCCCGAAGCCGCTACCTACCAAAGTGCCATTTGATTTGACACATAGTAGGAGCAGCAGGGCTCTGGGCGACTAATATTTCCATATTAGAGGGGTGGGGTTTTTTACGTTCTTTAGATTTCCGTGAATATAAATGTCGCATCGTTAAACCCAACCAACACCACACAGCACAGCCAATGAGAATAGCTGCCAACCCAGATGGCTCACCCCGTGTTCCTGTTCAGGGAAATTGAGTTTGCAGGTCCGTATGGCGTACTGCCGTTTCAACACGGGCACAAAATAAAAAAGTTTATTTTTGTGTTTTTCCCTCCTGATGTGATTTATAGGACTAACGTTGAGATTTATAAAGGGGTACGGGGTGACCTTTAATGTCTGAATGTATCTGTAATGAGGTAGGCACTGATAATGTGTGTGCAGATATGGAGACCCACGTAGACCCACAGAGATACACAGAGACCCACAGACACACACAGAGACCCCACAGAGACCCACAGAGATACATACCTGTCAACTCATACGGTTTAACCGTTTCAATACGGGCACAAAATAAAAAAAGTGTCTATTTGTTTCTCCCATGTGATGGAACTTTGTGTCGGATGAACGTTGACATTTATAAGGGGAACGGGTTGACCAATAAGGTTTGAATTGGTCTTCAATAAGGTAGGGCACTGAGAAGGGGTTGACAGGTATGAATTAGTAAGCGATTTGGGTCACGTGAACATAGACGTGACCAATTAGTTACTTAGTTCAGCACTAAGCGGTTGTGTGTTGGAAATTAAACCCACTACAACGTTTACAATTATATTGGAGTGTATAGTGTAGTGTATAGTGTAATATACTAGTTCAGCACTAACCGGTTTTGTGTTGGAAATTAAACCCACTACAACGTTTACAATTATAGTGGAGTGTATAGTGTAGTGTAGTATACTAGTTCAGCACTAACCGGTTATGTATTGGATAATAAACCCATACAACTACATTTACAATAATAGTGTAGTGTATAGTGTAGTGTATAGTAGTATATAGTAGTGTATAGTGTAGTGTACTAGTTCAGCACAAAGCGGTTGCGTGTTGGAAATTAAACCCACTACAACGTTTACAATTGTAGTGGAGTGTATAGTGTAGTGTATAGTAGTATATAGTAGTGTATAGTGTAGTGTATAGTGTACTGTGTGTCTTGTATGTAGTGTATAGTGTAGTGTATAGTGTAGTGTATAGTGTAGTGTATAGTAGTGTGTAGTGTAGTGTATAGTGTAGTGTATAGTGTAGTGTGTGTAGTGTATGTAGTGTATAGTGTAGTGTATAGTGTAGTATACTAGTTCAGCACTAACCGGTTCTGTGTTGGATAATAAACCCACACTACTACAATTACAATAATAGTTAAATTTCGATTTAAAGCTTTCGTGACTGCAGGGATTCATCTTCTTGGTTCTTTCGGTAAAGTCACGTAGAAGGGAAGTAATAAAATAATAAAAATAAAACATAATAAAACAATTCTCACGACGTTTCGGCCACAACGCAAGGATGGCTGCTTGCGTTGTGGCCGAAACGTCGTGAGAATTGTTTTATTATGTTTTATTTTTATTATTTTATTACTTCCCTTCTACAATAATAGTGTAGTGTATAGTGTAGTGTATAGTAGTATATAGTAGTGTATAGTGTAGTGTATAGTGTACTGTGTGTCTTGTATGTAGTGTATAGTGTAGTGTATAGTGGAGTGTATAGTAGTGTATAGTGTAGTGTACTTTTACTATTCGAGTACATTCTAGATTTGAAGTTTTCGTGACTGCACGGATCCATACTCTTGGTTCTATCGGTAAAGTCACGTGGGTGAAGATAATAAAACAAATAAAAGATATAAAATTAATTAATTAAATTAAATCACAATGTTTCGATTGCAACACAAGCAATCATCATCAGGTGTGACAACCACAGCAAGCCATTTTAGCGATGATTGCTTGTGTTGCAATCGAAACGTCGTGATTTGATTTAATATATTTTTTTATCTTTTATTTTTTTATTTTATTTACCTACGTGACTTTACCGAAAGAACCAATAGTATACATTCGAGTACAATAGTAGTATTCACAGTTGTAAATGTTGTATAGTTGTAAATGTTGTGGGTTTTTAACACTAGCAGTATTGTAGTGTTGTATAGTTGTGAATGTTGTGGGTTTTTAACACTAGTAGTATTGTAGTGTTGTATAGTTGTTAATGTTGTGGGTTTTGAACTCTAGTAGTATTGTAGTGTTGTATAGTTGTAAAAGTTGTGGGTTTTGAACTCTAGTAGTACTGTAGTGTTGTATAGTTGTTAATGTTGTGGGTTATGAACTCGAGTAGTATTGTACAGCTATGAGTCAGCCAAGGGGGTCTCACCTGGAGACGCAGATTGTGGATTGTGCTCAGGGCGCTCTCATTAACTCACTTTGTCACGCCGCGCATGCCACCACACCGGTATTTGTGGGTGGCTGGAAGGGGGTGGATGTGGGTAGGTGAGTGTGGGTGGGCTGGGTGAGTGTGGGTGGGTGAGTGTCTGTGGGTGAGTGTGGGTGGGTGGGTGTATGTGGGTGAGTGTTAGTGGGAGAGTATGGGTGGGTGTGGGTGGGTGGGTGAGTGAGTAGGTATGGGTGAGTGTAGGTGGCTGGGTGGGTGATTGAGTGTGGGTGAGTGTTTGTGCCTGGGTGGGTGGGTGAGTGTGGGTGGGTGATTGTGGGTGGGTGGGTGGGTGAGTGTGGGTGAGTGAGTGAATAGGTATGAGTGAGTGTAGGTGGGTGGGTGAATGAATGTGGTGAGTGTTTGTGCCTGGGTGGGTGAGTGTGGGTGGGTGGAGGTGGGTGAGTGTTAGTGGGAGAGTATGGGTGGGTGTGGGTGGGTGGGTGAGTGAGTAGGTATGGCTGAGTGTAGGTGGCTGGGTGATTGAGTGTGGGTGAGTGGTTGTGCCTGGGTGGGTGAGTGTGGGTGGGTGATTGTGGGTGGGTGGTTGGGTGAGTGTGGGTGAGTGAGTGAATAGGTATGAGTGAGTGTAGGTGGGTGGGTGAATGAATGTGGTGAGTGTTTGTGCCTGGGTGGGTGAGTGTGGGTGGGTGGAGGTGGGTGAGTGTTAGTGGGAAAGTATGGGTGGGTGTGGGTGGGTCTGTGGGTGAGTGTGGGTGAGTGAGTGTGGGTGAGTGAGTGTGGGCAGGAGACTGCCAAACAACAGGGAGTGGCTCTTCTTCTGAACAAAAGAATGAAGGGGGCATGGGAGAGTGGTGGTTTGGGAAGCTGTAAGCCCCAGGCTACTTTGGGCTCACCTTCCCATCACCCAGATGCGAGGAGTGGTGGTCATGGTTACTTATGCCCCCACCGAAGACGAACATCCATGGAGGGATGCAGGCAAGGCCGATGAGTGAGATGCTTTCTGTGACCTCATGTCACAGGTGCTGGCTAAAGTGGCCCCTCGGGACAGAGTCATCTTGTTGGGTGACTTCAAGGCCGGAGTTGGTCATGATGCTGGCACCTGGTCTGGAGTTATTGGAAGGCATGGGTCAAGATCAGCTAAATAACAACGGCAGGAGGCTGCTAGATATTTGTGCAACCCATGGGCTTGTAATTACCAACACGCTGTTCCGGCATCGGCGCATCCACACAACATCATGGATGCATGCCGGGTCCAAGCAAGAACATCTGCTGGACTACATAGTGACGGAACAGCGGTTGCGAGGACATTGCCTTGACACCAGAACCGACCGTGGAACTGATCTGCCCTCTGATACATCGACTTGTCATCTGTAAGATGCGCCTGCCATTTTTCCACTCCGGTGGTGGGTGTACACCCAGGGCCCCATTCAAACCCAAGGTGGCCTGGTCTCAGCTAGCTGATGAAAGTTGCAAGCGAGAATTTCATCATCACTTGCGGCTGGGGGTTGGCATCGTCCCCCACTCCTGCTGATGTCGAGGGAAAATGGGCGAGGTTTACGACTGTGACTCATGCAGCTGCAATGACTGCTTTGGTATACGCGGTCCAGACCTCCCCAGAGACCCTGGCTGACAGAGGAGGTGTTCAGGCTGGCTGAGAAAAAGCAGCAGGCCCACTCTCATCGTCTACAGAGTCCCACGTCAGAGAATGAGGAGGCTTACCGCAGCCTTTGCTCGGAAGTTCGGAGAGCCGTGAGGTGCTGCAAGGATGGGTGATGGTCGCGGGTTGCTGAAGAGATGGAGTCTGCCTCAAATGCCCGCGATCACAAATCGCTCTTTAATTCCATCAAAAAGTAACCTGCAGCGCCACACCTATAACCATCATTAGGGGAAAGAACGGTGATCTAATCTCCGACCCCCAGGAACAGGTTTGCAGATTTGCTGAGCATTTCTGTGAAGTCCTGGGGGAGGGGAATTTCCTCAGCCTAGAAAATATCGTGGGACAAAGTGGGGATGACCCTGCCAAGGCTGCGGTGCCTCAAATATTGGAAGAAGAAGTCACCCCCTGTGAGTGGCTGGCAGAGGTGCCATCTGTTGAGGAAGTATTGAAGGCGATCCAGAGTCTGAGACCAAGAAAGGCACTGGGCAGAGATGAACTCCCAAGGAAAATGCTGAGGGAGGGTGGCGTTTGTGCACAGACTGCCTTACATGACGTCATAACAACAGTCTGGACCACTGGACGGGTTCCGCAGGATGGGAAGGATGCCCTGATGATCCCCCTTTTTAAGAAGAGGGACCGCACAGACTGTAACAACTACAGGGGCATCTCACTCTTCAGTTCGCCAGGTAAAGTCCGGGCAAGGTTATTTAACATCGCCTTGCCAGGCACGCTGATGAGAGGCTTGCGGAGCCCCAATGCGGTTTAAGGAAAGGGCGGTCCTGCACAGATGCCATATTTTCTGTCCGTCTGCTACAGCAGAGGTGTAGGGAATTCCAACAAGACCTACATCTCTGCTTTATTGACATAGTCAAGGCCTATGACACCATCAGTAGTCCTGGGCTCTGGGTTGTTTTTCGTGCTTTCGGAGTCCCTGACCCTTTGCTCACGATCATTAAGGACCTTCATGATGGTGAGCGGGCCCGGGTAAAACTACGTGGCCGGGAGTAGGAGCCATTCCCTGCATACCTTGGGGTGCGACAGGGATGTCCTCTGGCTCCCACATTAGTTGACATCTATTTTGGCCACGAAGTTCGTGAAGCCTTCAATAGCCATACCAGAGGAATTTCCATCTGGTACAGATACAATGGGAGGCTGATCGATGCCTGGGTGCGGTCAAGGGATGGCTCCCTATTGCTCAACCACGTTATGTTTGCCGATGATTTGGTAATAGCTGCTCATTCAGAAGAGGAGTTGGAGACGCTGCTGCTGAGACTGGAGCGTGCCACTAAGAGGTGAGGCCTTACCATCAGCCCCACCATAACTAAGCACCTGCCTGGGTATTTAGTACCATCGGACACTCCACCCCACGGGGCAGTAGTGGAGAGAGTGGAGAGTTTCCCATACCTGGGCAGTGTGATCATGACCGTTTGTGTGGTTGTCTGTGTGTGTGTGTGGTTAACTGAACCCTGTGGGAGCCTTAGTCTGGCTCTGTGAGCCTCAGTGATTAACACTGAACCCTGTGGGAGCCTCAGTCTGGCTTTGTGAGCCTCAATGATTAACACTGAACCCTGTGGGAGCCTTAGTCTGGCTCTGTAAGCCTCAGTGATTACTGGACGGGGCCATGTACAGTCAAATCTTGGGTGAGAACCTCCTTCCCTTAGCCAGGGCATTGAAATTGGGTCGTGGATGGGTATTCCAGCATGACAAAAACCCAAAACACACGGCCAAGGCAACAAAGGAGTGGCTCAAGAAGAAGCACATTAAGGTCCTGGAGTGGCGTAGCCAGTCTCCAGACCTTAATCCCATTGAAAATCTGTGGAGGGAGCTGAAGGTTCGAGTTGCCAAACGTCAGCCTCAAAACGTCGATGTCCGTGGTGCCGGTTTCATGTCGCAGCGGAACGTGCACAGCCGTGAGCTCCGGCGCAAGACGACGAGGAGGAGGAGGAGGAAGAGGAGGAGGTGAGTGGTGAGGAGGAGGAGGAGTCAGCGATGTGGTCCGTGGGGATCTCCCGGGCGGGGAGTCGAACCTGGGCCTGGACGCTGCTGTGGGGATGGGGACTCCTCGTGGCACGGGTCGGTACTGGTGACGCAATGGCGACAGCAGGTGACCCTACACACACTTACACACACTCGCACACTCACTCATACACTCACACACACACATTCACACACTCACTTACACACACTTACACACACTTACACACACTCAGACTTACACTCACTTACACACTCACACACACACTCACACACTCACACAGTCACTTACACACTTACACACACACTCACTTACACAGTCACACACACTCACACACACTCACACACTTACACACTCACACACACTCAGACTTACACTCACTTACACACTCACACACACTCACACACACACTCACACACTTACACACTCACTCATACACTCACACACACACATTCACACACTTACACACTCACACACACTAACACACTTACACACACTAACACACACTCAGACTTACACACACTCACACACTCACACACACACTTACACACACTAATACACACTTACACTCACTTACACACACTCAGACTTACACTCACTTACACACTCACACACACTCACACACACACTCACACACTTACACACTCACTCATACAACAACAACAACAACAACCGCCATTCGCCACTAAGTGGCGGTGACGTCACCACGATGCTTGTGCCAGGCCATGTGCACCTTGAGGCCACGTGAAGTGTCGAACGCCCGCTGGCAGGAGGTCACGGGGCAGACGCAGGTGCCAGGGGTCGACTGACCGAGATGACCGAGATGACTGGCTGATGCACCACCTGTGCCCCCTACTGTACCAACTTGCTGTGCTTTAGCCACCCGGCGCTCCGCTCGTTGTTGTGAGCGTCGCTCCTCCGCCCTCCATTGTTGTTGGAGGGCGACTGCCTCCAACTGCCCAGTAGCGTCCTTCACGAGCCTCCTCCACTGAGGCCAATCTTGACACCACTGGTACCAGTCATCGGCAAGTCCACTCAGCTCCACGTCCTCCTGTACCACATCATTCCATCTCTTCTCCAGCCCGTGCCGCGCCCGTTTAGCCCCCTCGATCCGGCCGAACAAAAGCTGTTTAGGCATGCGGTGGCTGGGCATGCGGGCTACATGACCCAGCCAACGCAGCCTTGCCTGCCGGAGGAGCTCACTGATGGGACTTTGCCCAGATCTTTCAAGGACTTGTGAGCTCCTCACACAATCCAGCCTGGTTAAACCCAGGATGGATCGTAGGCAGGCCAGCCTAAATGTTTCTAACCGGCGAAGATGCTCCATTAGGGGGGTCCACATTTCGCAAACGTAGAGAAGGGAGGGAATGACTGTGGCCGAGAAGACCTGAAGTTTCGTGCGGAGCGACAGACCAGGTAGCTTCCACACAGCGTTACGCAACCGATGAAAAGATATTGCCGCTCGACTGATTCGGAGTGAGACCTCTGCTGTTAAACTCGAGCCGGTCATAAACACACTGCCCAGGTATGGGAAACTCTCCACACTCTCCACAACTGCCCCATCACCGATTGGGAGTTGTGGGAGTGGAGTGTCCGATGGTACAAAATATCCAGGCAGGTGCTTAGTTTTGGTGGGGCTGATGGTAAGGCCCCACCTCTTAGTGGCACGCTCCAGTCTCAGCAGCAGTGTCTCAAACTCCTCCTCTGAATGAGCAGCTATTACCAAATCATCGGCATACATAACGAGGTTTACCAATAAGGAGCCATCCCTTGATCGCACCGGGGCATCGATCAGCCTCCCATTATATCTGTACCAAATGGAAATTCCCCCGGTACAGCTATTGAAGGCTTCACGAACTACGTGGTCAAAATAGATGGTAAATAATGTGACTCCCAGCCACGTAGTTTTAACCGGGCCCGCTCACCATCATGAAGGTCCTTAATGAGCATGAGCAGCGGGTCAGGGACTCCGAAAGTATGAAGAAAAACCCAGAGCCCAGGCCTACTGATGGTATCATAGGCCTTGACCAGGTCAATAAAGCAGAGATGTCGGTCTTGTTGGAATTCCCTACACCTCTGCTGTAGCAGACGGACGGAAAATATGGCATCTGTGCAGGACAGCCCTTTCCTGAAACCGCATTGGGGCACTGCAAGCCTCTCCTCAGCGTGTCTAGCAAGGCGATGTGGAATAATCCTTGCCAGGACCTTTCCCGGTACACTGAGGAGTGAGATGCCCCTGTAGTTGTTACAGTCTGTGCAGTCCCCCTTCTTAAAGAAGGGGACCACCAGGGCATCCTTACCATCCAGGGGAACCCGTCCAGTGGTCCAGACTGTTGTTATGATGTCATGTAGGGCAGTCTGTGCACAAACGCCACACTCCCGCAGCATTTCGCTTGGGAGTTCTTCTCTGCCCAGTGCCTTTCCTGGTCTTAGACTCTGGATCGACTTCAGTACTTCCTCAACGTATGGCACCTCAGCCAGCCACTCGCAGGGGGTGACTTCCTCCTCCAATATTTGAGGCACCGCAGCCTCAGCAGGGTCATCCCCACTTTGTCCCATGATGTTTTCCAGGCTGAGGTATTCCCCCTCCCCCAGGACCTCACAGAAATGCTCAGCAAATCTGCAAACCTGTTCCTGGGGGTTGGAAATTTGATCACCGTTCTTTACCCTAATGATGGTAATAGGTGTGGTGCTGCAGGTTACTTTTTTGATGGAGTTATACAGTGATTTGTGACCGCGGGCCACTGAGGCAGACTCCATCTCCTCAGCAACCCGCAACGACCACCCATCCTTGCAGCGCCTCACGGCTCTCCGAACCTCCGAGCGAAGGCTGCGGTAAGCCTCCTCATTCTATGACGTGGGATGCTGTAGCCGATGAGAGTGGGCCTGTCGCTTTTTCTCGACCATCCTGAACACCTCCTCTGTCAGCCAGGGTCTCTGGGGAGGTCTGGACCGCGTACCCAAAGCAGCCATTGCAGCTGCATGAGTCACAGTCCTAAACCTCGCCCATTTACCCTCGACATCAGGAGGAGTGGGGGATGATGCCAACCCCAGCCGCAAGCGATGATGAAATTCTCATTTGCAAACTTTTATCAGCTAACTGAGACCAGGCCACCTTAGGTTGGAACGGGGTCTTGGGTGTACACCCACCACCGGAGTGGAAGAATGGCAGGCACATCTTACAGATGACAAGTCGATGGTTAGAGGGCAGATCAGCTCCACGGTAGGTCCTGGTGTCAAGGACATGGGCTCGCATGCGCTGATCCGTCACTATGTAGTCCAGCAGATGTTCTTGCTTGGACCCGGCATGCATCCATGATGTTGTGTTGATGCACCGATGCCGGAACAGCGTTTTGGTAATTACAAGCCCATGGGCTGCACAAAAATCTAGCAGCCTCCTACCGTTGTTATTGAGTTGATCTGGCCCATGCCTTCCAATCACTCCAGACCAGGTGCCAGCATCGTGACCAACTCGGGCATTGAAGTCACCCAACAAGATGACTTTATCCCGAGGGGCCACTTTAGTTAGCACCTGTGACAGGAGGTCATAGAAGGCATCTGACTCATCGGCCGTGCCTGCATCCCTCCACGGATGTTCTTCTTCAGTGGGGGCATAAGTTACCACGACCACCACTCCTCGCCGCCGGTTGATTGGGAAGGCGAGCCCAAAGTAGCCTGGGGCTTACAGCTTCCCACACCTCACCGCCACGCTCCCACACCCCCTTCATTCTTTTGTTCAGAAGAAGAGCCACACCCTGTTGTTTGGCAGTCTCCTGCCCCGAGTAGAGGACTGACCACCCCTCATGGTGGCAGGAGCCAGAGCCGGTCCACCGGACCTCCTGAATGCCAGAGAGATCGAGGCAGTACCGGTCCAGCTCCCGATAGAGGAGTGGCAGCCTCTCCTCCGCAGTGAGCGTTCGAACATTCCACGTGGCCATCCGTAGTGGCTTGTCGTTGTTTCTGGAGGAGCCCCGAGGATAAAGATTAAATCTCCTGGCTCCGCCAGATGGGGTTTGGCCAGGAGACGTCATAGACGCCTGTCCCCCCGGGGCCTCCGGCACAAGCTTATTAGTTAGATATTTTAGTCGTGGTTTCGTGGTAATTTATTGAAGGTGGAGGGGTTACCAGCCCCTCGCACCCGTCGTTTAGCGACTGTGGTGGTCACAGACGCCATGAGGGGAGAGGCCAATCGGAATTGGCCCTCCCCCCACAGCACTGTCCACGACAGAGTTGCCCGTCCGGCACCGCGAGGAGGTAGGGGGTTGTTTTTGCCGGATATATATATACACACACATATATATACACATATACACACACATATATATACACACACATATATATACACATATATATACACATAAACACACACATACATGCACAAACATACACTTGTATATACACACGCATATATAAACATTTAACACACTTATACGCACGCTCTTATATATAAAAAAAAACACATAAGTGAGTGTGTGTATATTTACACTGATATAAGTGGTGACTATTACATAAGTGTTTGTGTATATATTGACAATTGTTAACAGTGCTGTAGTGAATGGAGTGAATAGTGGTGTAGTGAATAGTGGTATAGTGAATAGTGTGAATTGTGGTGATTTACTTTCAATGTCTTACAGGAATCTCAACGACCAGATCATCAGCAACAGTGCCAGCGACTCCATCCGTAGTAACAACAACAACAACACGGACGACAACAACAACAACATCAGCAGTGCTTTCCACAACAACTACAAACACCACGCCACCACCAAACACTGCAGGAGCAGCAGCAGCAACAACATCAACACAACCAAACATGATGCCATCGCTGGCGACAACGCAGGGACAAGTCGCAGCAGCTTATAACACTCCTACCAACACATCAACAACAGCTGCACCATCAATAGCAGTAGCTCCAACAGCCCCAGGTCCAACAACAACAGTAGCTCCAACATTACCAGCAGCTCCACCAACAATCCCAGCTACAACATCAACAACAGCTTATAACACTCCTACCAACACATCAACAACATCTACAACATCAACAGCAGCTCGAACATTACCAGTAGCTACAACATCAACAGCAGCTACAACATCAACAGCAGCTACAACTTTACCAGCAGCTCCACCAACATCCCCAGGTACAACAACAGCAGGAACTCCAACAACCCCAGGTCCATCACCAACCCCAGCTACAACAACAACAACAGCTCCACCATCAACAGCAGCTCCAACAACAACCCCAGGTCCAACAAGAACAGCAGTTCCAACAACAGCAGCTCCCCCATCAACAGCAGCTACATCAGCTACAACATCAACAACAGCTCCACCATCAACATCAGCTCCAACAACAGCAGCAACAACAACAGCAGCTCCATCATCATCATCAGCTGCAATATCAACATCAGCTACAACATCAACATCAGCTCCAACATCATCATCATCAGCTCCATCAACAGCAGCTCCAACAATCCCAGGTCCAACAACATCAGCTCCAACAACAACAGCAGCTCCAACAACAACAACAGCTCCAACAACAACAGCAGCTCCAACAACAACAACAGCTCCAACAACAACAGCTCCAACAACAACAGCAGCTCCAACAACAACAGCAGCTCCAACAACAACAGCAGCTCCAACAACAACAGCAGCTCCAACAACAACAGCAGCTCCAACAACAACAACAGCTCCAACAACAACAGCAGCTCCAACAACAACAACAGCTCCAACAACAACAACAGCTCCAACAACAACAGCAGCTCCAACAACAACAGCAGCTCCAACAACAACAGCAGCTCCAACAACAACAGCAGCTCCAACAACAACAACAGCTCCAACAACAACAGCAGCTCCAACAACAACAGCAGCTCCAACAACAACAGCAGCTCCAACAACAACAGCAGCTCCAACAACAACAGCAGCTCCAACAACAACAGCAGCTCCAACAACAACAGCAGCTCCAACAACAACAGCAGCTCCAACAACAACAGCAGCTTCAACAACAACAGCAGCTCCAACAACAACATCAGCTCCAACAACAACAGCAGCTCCAACAACAACAGCAGCTCCAACAACAACAGCAGCTCCAACAACAACAGCAGCTCCAACAACAACAGCAGCTCCAACAACAACAGCAGCTCCAACAACAACAGCAGCTCCAACAACAACAGCAGCTCCAACAGCAACAGCAGCTCCCACAACAACAGCAGCTCCAACAACAACATCAGCTCCAACAACAACAGCAGCTACAACAACAACAGCAGCTCCAACAACAACAGCAGCTCCAACAACAACAGCAGCTCCAACAACAACAGCAGCTCCAACAACAACAGCAGCTTCAACAACAACAGCAGCTCCAACAACAACAGCAGCTCCAACAACAACAGCAGCTCCAACAACAACAGCAGCTCCAACAACAACAGCAGCTCCAACAACAACAGCAGCTCCAACAACAACAGCAGCTTCAACAACAACAGCAGCTCCAACAACAACATCAGCTCCAACAACAACAGCAGCTCCAACAACAACAGCAGCTCCAACAACAACAGCAGCTCCAACAACAACAGCAGCTCCAACAACAGCAACAGCTCCAACAACAACAACAGCTCCAACAACAACATCAGCTCCAACAACAACATCAGCTCCAACAACAACAGCAGCTCCAACAACAACAGCAGCTCCAACAACAACAGCAGCTCCAACAACAACAGCAGCTCCAACAACAACAGCAGCTCCAACAACAACAGCAGCTCCAACAACAACAGCAGCTCCAACAACAACAGCAGCTCCAACAACAACAGCAGCTCCAACAACAACAGCAGCTCCAACAACAACAGCAGCTTCAACAACAACAGCAGCTCCAACAACAACATCAGCTCCAACAACAACAGCAGCTCCAACAACAACAGCAGCTCCAACAACAACAGCAGCTCCAACAACAACAGCAGCTC
The DNA here is from genome assembly GCF_964198595.1 of Lampetra fluviatilis. Taxonomy (NCBI): domain Eukaryota; kingdom Metazoa; phylum Chordata; class Hyperoartia; order Petromyzontiformes; family Petromyzontidae; genus Lampetra; species Lampetra fluviatilis. The sequence continues at coordinate 4,804,150 of NC_136342.1, read as the reverse complement.
CAACAACAACAACAGCTCCAACAACAACAACAGCTCCAACAACAACATCAGCTCCAACAACAACATCAGCTCCAACAACAACAGCAGCTCCAACAACAACAGCAGCTCCAACAACAACAGCAGCTCCAACAACAACAGCAGCTCCAACAACAACAGCAGCTCCAACAACAACAGCAGCTCCAACAACAACAGCAGCTCCAACAACAACAGAAGCTCCAACAACAACAGCAGCTCCAACAACAACAGCAGCTCCAACAACAACAGCAGCTCCAACAGCAACAGCAGCTCCCACAACAACAGCAGCTCCAACAACAAAATCAGCTCCAACAACAACAGCAGCTCCAACAACAACAGCAGCTCCAACAACAACAGCAGCTCCAACAACAGCAGCAACAACAACAGCATCTCCATCATCATCATCAGCTGCAATATCAACATCAGCTCCAACATCAACATCAGCTCCAACATCAACATCAGCTCCAACATCATCATCATCAGCTCCATCATCAACATCAGCTCCAATATCATCATCAGCTCCAACATCATCATCAGCTCTATCATCATCATCAGCTCCAACATCAACATCAGCTCCATCATCATCATCAGCTCCAACATCAACACCAGCTCCAATATCATCATCAGCTCCAATATCAACATCAGCTCCAATATCATCATCAGCTCCAACATCAACATCAGCTCCATCATCAACATCAGTTCCATCATCAACATCAGTTCCATCATCAACATCAGCTACAATATTAACATCAGCTCCATCATCATCATCAGTTCCATCATCAACATCAGTTCCATCATCAACATCAGCTACAATATTAACATCAGCTCCATCATCATCATCAGCTACAACATCATCATCAGCTCCAATATCAACATCAGCTCCATCATCATCATCAGCTCTAACATCATCATTAGCTCCAACATCTACATCAACTCCATCATCATCATCAGCTAGATCATCAACATCAGCTCCAACATCATCATCAGCTCAAATATCAACATCAGCTCCATCATCATCAGCTCCATCATCATCATCAGCTCCAACATCAACATCAGCTCCAATATCATCATCAGCTCCAATATCATCATCAACTCTATCATCATCATCAGCTCCATCATCATCAGCTCAAATATCATCATCAGCTCCATCATCATCAGCTCCATCATCATCATCAGCTCCAATATCAACATCAGCTCCAATATCAACATCAGCTCCAACATCAACATCAGCTCCATCATCATCATCATCAGCTCCATCATCATCATCATCAGCTCCACTATCATCATCAGCTCCACCATCATCATCAGCTCCAATATCATCATCAGCTCCAACATCAACATCAGCTCCACCATCATCATCATCAGCTCCACCATCAACATCAGCTCCAACATCAACATCAGCTCCAACATCATCATCATCAGCTCCATCATCAACATCAGCTCCAATATCATCATCAGCTCCAACATCATCATCAGCTCTATCATCATCATCAGCTCCAACATCAACATCAGCTCCATCATCATCATCAACTCCAACATCAACACCAGCTCCAATATCATCATCAGCTCCAATATCAACATCAGCTCCAATATCATCATCAGCTCCAACATCAACATCAGCTCCATCATCAACATCAGTTCCATCATCAACATCAGTTCCATCATCAACATCAGCTACAATATTAACATCAGCTCCATCATCATCATCAGTTCCATCATCAACATCAGTTCCATCATCAACATCAGCTACAATATTAACATCAGCTCCATCATCATCATCAGCTACAACATCATCATCAGCTCCAATATCAACATCAGCTCCATCATCATCATCAGCTCTAACATCATCATTAGCTCCAACATCTACATCAACTCCATCATCATCATCAGCTAGATCATCAACATCAGCTCCAACATCATCATCAGCTCAAATATCAACATCAGCTCCATCATCATCAGCTCCATCATCATCATCAGCTCCAACATCAACATCAGCTCCAATATCATCATCAGCTCCAATATCATCATCAACTCTATCATCATCATCAGCTCCATCATCATCAGCTCAAATATCATCATCAGCTCCATCATCATCAGCTCCATCATCATCATCAGCTCCAATATCAACATCAGCTCCAATATCAACATCAGCTCCAACATCAACATCAGCTCCATCATCATCATCATCAGCTCCATCATCATCATCATCAGCTCCACTATCATCATCAGCTCCACCATCATCATCAGCTCCAATATCAACATCAGCTCCAATATCATCATCAGCTCCAACATCAACATCAGCTCCACCATCATCATCATCAGCTCCACCATCAACATCAGCTCCAACATCAACATCAGCTCCAACATCAACATCAGCTCCAATATCATCATCAGCTCCAATATCAACATCAGCTCCAACATCAACATCAGCTCCAATATCAACATCAGCTCCATCATCATCATCAGCTCCATCATCATCATCATCAGCTCCATCATCATCATCAGCTCCATCATCAACATTAGCTCCAACATCATCATCATCAACTTCATCATCAACATCAGCTCCATCATCAACATCAGCTCCAACATCATCATCAGCTCCAACATCATCATCATTAGCTACATCATCAACATCAGCTCCATCATCAACATTAGCGCCATCATCATCATCAGCTTCAATATCAACAGCAGCTACAACATCAACATCAGCTCCATCATCATCATCAGTTCCATCATCATCAGCTCTATCATCATCATCAGCTCCATCATCATCATCAGCTCCACCATCATCATCAGCTCCAATATCAACATCAGCACCATCATCAACATCAGCTCCAATATCAACATCAGCTCCAATATCAACATCAGCTCCAACATCAACATCAGCGCCATTATCAACATCATCTCCAATATCAACATCAGCTCCACCATCATCATCAGCTCCAACATCAACATCAGCTCCATCATCATCATCAGCTACATCATCATCATCATCAGCTCCATCGTCATCAGCGCAATCATCAACATCAGCTCCATCATCATCATCATCAGCTCCAACATCAACATCAGCTCCATCATCATCATCAGCTCCATCATCATCAACATCAGCTCCATCATCATCAGCTCTAACATCATCATCAGCTCCACCATCATCATCAGCTCCATTATCATCATCATCAGCTCCACCATCAACATCAGCTCCAATATCAACATCAGCTCCAATATCAACATCAGGTCCACCATCATCATCAGCTCCAACATCAACATCAGCTACATCATCATCATCAGCTCCATCATCATCAACATCAGCTCCATCATCATCAGCTCCAACATCATCATCAGCTCCACCATCATCATCAGCTCCATCATCATCATCAGCTCCACCATCAACATCAGCTCCAATATCAACATCAGCTCCAACATCAACATCAGCGCCATCATCAACATCAGCTCCAATATCAACATCAGCTCCACCATCATCATCAGCTCCAACATCAACATCAGCTCCATCATCATCATCATCAGCTCCATCATCATCATCAGCTCCATCATCATCATCAGCTCCATCATCATCAGCGCAATCATCAACATCAGCTTCATCATCATCATCAGCTCCATCATCATCATCAGCTCCAACATCAACATCAGCTCCATCATCATCATCAGCTCCATCATCATCAACATCAGCTCCATCATCATCAGCTCCACCATCATCATCAGCTCCACCATCATCATCAGCTGCACCATCAACATCAGCTCCATCATCATCAGCTCCAACATCAACATCAGCTCCAACATCATCATCATCATCATCAGCTCCATCATCATCATCAGCTCCACCATCATCATCAGCCCCAACATCATCATCAGCTCCATCATCATCACCAGCTCCAACATCATCATCAGCTCCATCATCATCATCAGCTCCACCATCATCAGCTCCATCATCATCATCAGCTCCACCACCATCATCATCATCAGCTCCACCATCATCATCATCAGCTCCACCATCATCATCAGCTCCACCACTATCATCAGCTCCATCATCATCAGCTCCAACATCAACATCAGCTCCAACATCATCATCATCATCAGCTCCAACATCATCATCAGCTCCACCATCATCATCATCAGCTCCATCATCATCATCAGCTCCACCATCATCATCATCATCAGCTCCCTCATCAACATCAGCTCCAACATCATCATCAGCTCCATCATCATCAGTGCCATCATCATCATCAGCTCCATCATCATCATCATCAGCTCCACCATCATCATCATCAGCTCCATCATCAACATCAGATCCACCATCATCATCAGCTCCATCATCATCATCAGCTCCACCATCATCATCATCATCAGCTCCATCATCATCATCATCAGCGCCATCATCATCATCAGCTCCACCATCAACATCATCATCAGCTCCACCATCATCATCAGCTCCATCATCATCATCAGCTCCACCATCATCATCATCAGCTCCACCATCATCATCATCAGTTCCACCATCATCATCATCATCATCATCAGCTCCACCATCATCATCATCAGCTCCACCATCATCATCAGCTCCACCATCATCATCATTAGCTCCAACATCATCATCAGCTCCATCATCATCATCAGCTCCATCATCATCATCATCAGCTCCACCATCATCATCAGCTCCAACATCATCATCATCAGCTCCATCACCATCATCATCAGCTCCACCATCATCATCATCAGCTCCAACATCATCATCAGCTCCATCATCATCATCAGCTCCATCATCATCATCAGCTCCACCATCATCATCAGCTCACCCATCATCATCAGCTCCACCATCATCATCATCAGCTCCAACATCAACATCAGCTCCATCATCATCATCATCATCAGCTCCAACATCATCATCAGCTCCAACATCATCATCAGCTCCACCATCATCATCATCATCAGCTCCACCATCATCATCATCATCAGCTCCAACGACTCCCGTCCCATCAACACCCCAACCCCAAATCACATCACCACAAACATCTACATCATCACCTCCAACGACGACTCCCTTCCCATCAACACCCCAACCCCAAATCACATCACTACAAACATCTACATCATCACCTCCATCAACGACTCCCTTCCCCTCAACACCACAACCACAAATCACATCACCACAAACATCTACATCATCACCTCCAACGACGACACCCTTCCCATCAACACCCCAACCCCAAATCACATCACCACAAACATCTACATCATCACCTCCAACAACGACTCCCTTCCCATCAACACCCCAACCCCAAATCACATCACCACAAACATCTACATCATCACCTCCATCAACGACTCCCTTCCCATCAACACCACAACCACAAATCACATCACCACAAACATCTACATCATCACCTCCAACGACGACACCCTTCCCATCAACACCCCAACCCCAAATCACATCATCACAAACATTTACATCATCACCTCCAACAACGACTCCCATCCCATCAACACCCCAACCCCAAATCACATCACTACAAACATCTACATCATCACCTCCATCAACGACTCCCTTCCCATCAACACCGCAACCACAAATCACATCACCACAAACATCTACATCATCACCTCCAACGACGACACCCTTCCCATCAACACCCCAACCCCAAATCACATCACCACAAACATCTACATCATCACCTCCAACAACGACTCCCTTCCCATCAACACACCAACCCCAAATCACATCACCACAAACATCTACATCATCACCTCCATCAACGACTCCCTCCCCATCAACACCCCAACCACAAATCACATCACCACAAACATCTCCATCATCACCTACAACAACGACACCCTCCCCATCAACACCCCAACCCCAAATCACATCAACACAAACATCTACATCATCACCTCCAACAACGACTCCCTCCCCATCAACACCCCAAATCACTTCACTCCAAACATCTACATCATCACCTCCATCGACGACTCTCTTCCATTCAACACCCCAACCCCAAATCACATCACCCCAAACATCTCCATCATCACCTCCAACAACGACTCCTTTCCCATCAACACCCCAACCCCAAATCACATCACCCCAAACATCTCCATCATCACCTTCAACAACGACACCATTCCCATCAACACCCCAACCCCAAATCACATCACCCCAAACATCTACATCATCGCCTCCATCAACGTCACGTTTCCCATCAACACCCCAACCCCAAATCACATCACTCCAAACATCTCCATCATCACCTCCATCAACGTCACGTTTCCCATCAACACCCCAACCCCAAATCACATCACCACAAACATCTACATCATCGCCTCCATCAACGTCACGTTTCCCATCAACACCCCAACCCCAAATCACATCACCACAAACATCTCCATCATCACCTCCAACAACGACACCATTCCCATCAACACCCCAACCCCAAATCACATCACCCCAAACATCTCCATCATCACCTCCAACAACGACACCATTCCCATCAACACCCCAAATCACATCACCACAAACATCTACATCATCACCTCCAACGACGTCACGTTTCCCATCAACACCCCAACCCCAAATCACATCACCCCAAACATCTCCATCATCACCTCCAACAACGACACCATTCCCATCAACACCCCAACCCCAAATCACATCACCACAAACATCTACATCATCACCTCCATCAACGACACCCTCCCCATCAACACCCCAACCCACATCACCCCAAACACCTACATCATCACCTCCAACAACGACTCCCTTCCCATCAACACCCCAAATCACATCACCCCAAACACCTACATCATCACCTCCAATAACGACACCCTCCCCATCAACACCCCAACCCCAAATCACATCACCCCAAACATCTACATCATCGCCTCCAACAGCGACTCCCTCCCCATCAACACCCCAACCCCAAATCACATCACCCCAAACATCTCCATCATCGCCTCCAACAGCGACTCCCTCCCCATCAACACCCCAACCCCAAATCACATCACTCCAAACATCTACATCATCACCTCCAACAACGACACCCTCCCCATCAACACCCCAACCCCAAATCACATCACTCCAAACATCTACATCATCACCTCCAACAACGACTCCCTTCCCATCAACACCCCAACCCCAAATCACATCACTCCGAACATCTACATCATCGCCTCCAACAACGACACCCTCCCCATCAACACCCCAACCCCAAATCACATCACTCCAAACCTCTACATCATCACCTCCAACAACGACACCCTCCCCATCAACACCCCAACCCCAAATCACATCACTCCAAACCTCTACATCATCACCTCCAACAACGACACCCTCCCCATCAACACCCCAACCCCAAATCACATCACTCCAAACATCTACATCATCACCTCCAACAACGACACCCTCCCCATCAACACCCCAACCCCAAATCACATCACTCCAAACATCTACATCATCACCTCCAACAACGACACCCTCCCCATCAACACCCCCACCCCAAATCACATCACCCCAAACATCTACATCATCACCTCCAACAACGACTCCCTTCCCATCAACACCCCAAATCACATCACTCCAAACATCTACATCATCACCTCCAACAACGTCACGTTTCCCATCAACACTCCAACCCCAAATCACATCACTCCAAACATCTCCATCATCGCCTCCAACGACGTCACCCTCACCACCAACACCCCAACCCCAAATCACATCACTCCAAACATCTCCATCATCACCTCCAACGACGTCACCCTTCCCACCAACACCCCAACCCCAAATCACATCACTCCAAACATCTCCATCATCACCTCCAACGACGTCACCCTCACCACCAACACCCCAATCCCAAATCACATCACTCCAAACATCTCCATCATCACCTCCAACGACGTCACCCTTCCCACCAACACCCCAACCCCAAACTGCTTCAGCGAGAACGTCACCATCATACCCCGTGTGGAACACGACCCAGACACCGACAGCTCCGCTCCCACCAACATTCGCTGCGACCACGACAGCGGTTGCCCGCACGACCAGAGCCGCCACGGTCACCGGAGCATCGACAGCCAGAGCTGGAGCCAACGAAACAACAACAACAACAGTGGCAGCAACAACAACAACAACAGCTCTATCGACAACAACATCTGGACCACCCGCAACAGCTGGGCAGACAGCAACAGCTTCGGCGCAAGGTGATACAACGGTTGCATCAGCGACACGCGCCACCGCACTCGTTTCTCCGTCATCATCAATATCGTCATCTCAGTCATCATGAACATCGTCATCATCATCGTCATCATCAACATTGTCATCCCAATCAACATCATTAACTTCATCATCTCAATCATCATCAACATCGTCATCATCATCCCAACGATCATCATCAACATCGTCATCATCAACGTCACCATCCCAATCAACATCATCATCATCATCAACATCGTCATCTCAACCGTCATCAACAACATCAACATCATCCCAACGATCATCATCCACATCGTCATCATCAACGTCGCCATCCCAATCATCATCATCATCAACATCGTCATCTCAACCGTCATCAACATCATCAACATCATCCCAACGATCATCATCATCATCGTCATCATCAACGTCGCCATCCCAATCAACATCATCATCAACATCGTCATCTCAACCGTCATCAACATCATCATCATCAAACATCATCCCAACGATCAACATCGTCATCTTCAACGTCGTCATCATCCAAACTATCATCAACATCATCATCCCAACCATCATCATTATCAACATCGTCATCCGAATCATCATCATCCGAACCATCATCATCAACATCATCAACATCATCATCCCACCCATCATCAACGTCGTCGTCATAATCACCAACATCATCATCACCAACATCATCATCCCAACCATCATCATCACCAACCATCGTCATCACCAACCATCATCATCACAACCATCGTCATCACAACCAACATCATCACCAACCATCATCATCACCAACCATCATCATCACCAACCATCGTCATCACAACCATCGTCATCACAACCATCGTCATCACAACCATCATCATCACAACCAACATCATCACCAACCATCATTATCACAACCATCGTCATCCCAACCGTCATCAACATCAACATCATCATTATCATCCCAACGATCATCATCAACATCGTCATCTTCAACGTCGTCATCATCCAAACTATCATCATCATCGTCATCCCAACCATCTTCATCATTAACATCGTCATCACATCCATCATCAACATCGTCATCCCAAACATCATCATCAACGTCACCACCATCATCAGCATCATCATCCCACCCATCATCAACGTCGTCGTCACCATCACCAACATCATCATCACCAACTATCATCGTCATCACAACCATCGTCATCGTTGCTTCATGCGAGTCCACAACTGACCGTGGCATCATCACGAGAGCCACCCTCGCCAACACCCTCATCATCAGCATCAACAACAGCCACGACAACACCCCTCTCATCAACAACAACAACACCACCATCAACCACATCACCAACATCAACATCGACACCTTAAACAACCCGCCCATCAGCCACAACGACACGTAAACTCAATCTAGATTTGAAGTTTCCGTGACTGCAGGGATCCATACTCTTTGGTTCTTTCCGTAAAGTCACGTGGGTATAAAATAAACTAAATTAAATCACGACGTTTCGGGCGCAACATAAGCGTCCGTCATCTGGTGGGACAACCACAACAAAACCGTTGGGTTGCTCGGTCAATGGCCAGGGTCAACGGCGGCGTGGTGTATTCCGCATATATGGCCGACTGTGAGGGCGGGCACAAGCCGGCGTGAGTAGGTTAAACGTTGAGTTTTATAAGGGCACCACGGGGTGACCAGCCCCTCCCCACTCAGCCCCATCCTTCTACCCCACCCAGCCCCACCCTCCCCACCCAGCCCATCCCTCCGACCCCACCCAGCCCCACCCTCCCCACCCAGCCCCTCCCCACCCTCCCCATCCAGCCCCTCCCCACCCTCCCCACCCAGCCCCTCCCCACCCTCCCCACCCAGCCCTTCCACACCCTCCCCACCCAGCCCCTCCCCACCCAGCCCCATCCCACCCTCCCCACCCAGCCTCTCCCCACCCTCCCCACCCAGCCTCTCCCCACCCTCCCCACCCAGCCTCTCCCCACCCTCCCCACCCAGCCCCTCCCCACCCTCCCCACCCAGCCCCTCCCGACCCTCCCCACCCAGCCCCACCCCACCCTCCCCACCCAGTCCCTCCACACCCAGCCCCTCTGATGACGGACGCTTGTGTTGTGCCCGCAACGTCGTGATTTAATTTAGTTTATTTTATAACCACGTGACTTTACCGAAAGAACCAAAGAGTTTACACCGCCAGCATCAACAATCACGCAACCTTCTGCTGTCTCGTTCCTCAGTCAAGAAGTTCTACTTCCAAATGCGGTTCGAGGCCGATGCAAATGTCTCCCTGCCAGACGCCAAGATGCAGATCACAAACCTGGTGAGATCACAATGCTGGTGAGATCACAATCCTGGTGAGATCACAATCCTGGTGAGATCACAATCCTGGTGAGATCACAATCCTGGTGAGATCACAATCCTGGTGAGATCACAATCCTGGTGAGATCACAATCCTGGTGAGATCACAATCCTGGTGAGATCACAACCCTGGTGAGATCACAATCCTGGTGAGGTCACAACCCTGGTGAGGTCACAATCCTGGTGAGATCACAATCCTGGTGAGATCACAACCCTGGTGAGATCACAATCCTGGTGAGGTCACAATCCTGGTAAGATCACAATCCTGGTAAGATCACAATCCTGGTGAGATCACAACCCTGGTGAGATCACAATCCTGGTGAGATCACAATCCTGGTGAGATCACAACCCTGGTGAGATCACAATCCTGGTGAGGTCACAACCCTGGTGAGGTCACAATCCTGGTGAGATCACAATCCTGGTGAGATCACAACCCTGGTGAGATCACAATCCTGGTGAGGTCACAATCCTGGTAAGATCACAATCCTGGTGAGATCACAACCCTGGTGAGATCACAATCCTGGTGAGATCACAATCCTGGTGAGATCACAATCCTGGTGAGATCACGATCCTGGTGAGATCACGATCCTGGTGAGGTCACAATCCTGGTGAGATCACAATCCTGGTGAGATCACAATCCTGGTGAGGTCACAACCCTGGTGAGGTCACAATCCTGGTGAGATCACAATCCTGGTGAGATCACAACCCTGGTGAGATCACAATCCTGGTGAGGTCACAATCCTGGTAAGATCACAATCCTGGTAAGATCACAATCCTGGTGAGATCACAACCCTGGTGAGATCACAATCCTGGTGAGATTACAAATCCTGGTGAGATCACAACCCTGGTGAGATCACAATCCTGGTGAGATCACAACCCTGGTGAGATCACAATCCTGGTGAGATCACAATCCTGGTGAGATCACGATCCTGGTGAGATCACGATCTTGGTGAGGTCACAATCCTGGTGAGATCACAATCCTGGTGAGATCACAACCCTGGTGAGATCACAATCCTTGTGAGGTCACAATCCTGGTGAGATCACAATCCTGGTAAGATCACAATCCTGGTGAGATCACAACCCTGGTGAGATCACAATCCTGGTGAGATCACAAATCCTGGTGAGATCACAACCCTGGTGAGATCACAATCCTGGTGAGATCACAACCCTGGTGAGATCACAATCCTGGTGAGATCACAATCCTGGTGAGATCACGATCCTGGTGAGATCACGATCTTGGTGAGGTCACAATCCTGGTGAGATCACAATCCTGGTGAGATCACAACCCTGGTGAGATCACAATCCTTGTGAGGTCACAATCCTGGTGAGATCACAATCCTGGTGAGGTCACAATCCTGGTGAGATCACAACCCTGGTGAGATCACAACCCTGGTGAGATCACAAATCCTGGTGAGATCACAACCCTGGTGAGATCACAATCCTGGTGAGATCACAATCCTGGTGAGATCACAATCCTGGTGAGGTCACAACCCTGGTGAGATCACAATCCTGGTGAGATCACAATCCTGGTGAGGTCACAACCCTGGTGAGATCACAATCTTGGTGAGGTCACAACCCTGGTGAGATCACAACCCTGGTGAGATCACAATCCTGGTGAGATCACAATCCTGGTGAGATCACAACCCTGGTGAGATCACAACCCTGGTGAGATCACAATCCTGGTGAGATCACAATCCTGGTGAGCTCACAATCCTGGTGAGATCACAACCCTGGTGAGATCACAATCCTGGTGAGATCACAATCCTGGTGAGATCACAATCCTGGTGAGATCACAACCCTGGTGAGATCACAACCCTGGTGAGATCACAATCCTGGTGAGATCACAATCCTGGTGAGGTCACAATCCTGGTGATGGGGGTGGTGATAGTGGTGGTGGTGGGGGTGGAGGTGGTCGTGGTGGTGATGGTGGTGGTAGTGGTGGTGATGGTGGTGGTAGTGGTGGTGGTGTTCGCCAACGTCCTCCAACGTGACCTCTCTCTGTCTCTGTGTCTCTGTGTCTCTCTGTGTCTCTCTGTGTCTCTGTGTCTCTGTGTCTATCTGTGTCTCTCTGTCTCTCTGTGTCTCTCTGTGTCTCTGTGTCTCTCTGTGTCTCTGTGTCTCTCTGTCTCTCTGTGTCTCTCTGTGTCTCTCTGTCTCTCTGTGTCTCTCTGTGTCTCTCTGTCTCTCTGTGTCTCTCTGTGTCTCTGTGTCTCTCTGTGTCTCTGTGTCTCTCTGTCTCTCTGTGTCTATCTGTGTCTCTCTGTCTCTCTGTGTCTCTCTGTGTCTCTGTGTCTCTCTGTGTCTCTGTGTCTCTGTGTCTCTCTGTGTCTCTCTGTCTCTCTGTCTCTCTCTGTCTCTCTCTGTCTCTGTGTCTCTCTATATCTGTCTCTCTCTGTCTCTCTCTGTATCTCTGTGTCTCTCTGTGTCTCTGTCTCTGTGTCTCTCTATCTCTGTCTCTCTGTGTCTATGTGTCTCTGTCTCTCTGTGTCTATGTGTCTCTGTCTCTCTGTGTGTCTCTGTGTCTCTGTGTCTCTCTGTGTCTCTGTGTCTCTCTGTGTCTATGTGTCTCTGTCTCTCTGTGTCTCTCTCTGTCTCTGTGTCTCTCTCTGTCTCTCTGTGTCTCTCTATCTCTGTCTCTCTGTGTCTCTCTGTGTCTCTGTCTCTCTGTGTCTCTCTGTCTCTCTGTGTCTCTCTGTGTCTCTCTGTGTCTCTCTGTGTCTCTGTCTCTCTGTGTCTCTCTGTGTCTCTCTGTGTCTCTCTGTCTCTCTGTGTCTCTGTGTCTCTGTCTCTGTGTCTATGTGTCTATGTGTCTCTCTGTCTCTCTCTGTCTCTGTGTCTCTGTGTCTCTCTGTGTCTCTCTGTCTCTCTGTGTCTCTCTGTGTCTCTCTCTCTGTCTCTCTGTGTCTCTGTCTCTGTGTCTCTCTATATCTGTCTCTGTGTCTCTGTGTCTCTCTCTGTCTCTCTGTGTGTCTCTCTGTGTGTCTCTCTGTGTCTCTGTGTCTCTCTCTGTCTCTCTGTGTCTCTCTGTGTCTCTGTGTCTCTCTGTGTGTCTCTCTGTGTCTCTGTGTCTCTCTGTGTCTCTGTTGTAGATGAAGACGCTTCAAGGCTCCCTGAGCGTCACTCTCCCCGGAGCGCTGCTCACGCGCGTCAACGTCACCGTCATCTTGTGAAGGAGGCGTGGCCTCGTGTACGTTGTGTGTGTGTGTACGTGTGTGTGTGCGTGTAAGGTCCTGGCAAGGATTATTCAACATCGCCTTGCTAGGCACGCTGAGGAGAGGCTTGCGGAGCCCCAATGCGGTTTCAGGAAAGGGCGGTCCTGCACAGATGCCATATTTTCTGTCCGTCTGCTCCAGCAGAGGTGTAGGGAATTTCAAAAAGACCTACATCTCTGCTTTATTGACCTGGTCCAAGCCTATGATACCATCAGTAGGACTGGGCTCTGGGTTGTTCTTCGTGCTTTCGGAGTCCCTGACCCTCTGCTCACGATCATTAAGGACCTTCATGATGGTGAGCGGGCCCGGGTAAAACTACGTGGCCGGGAGTCGGAGCCTTTCCCTGTACACCTTGGGGTGCGACAGGGATGTCCTCTGGCTCCCACATTATTTAACATCTATTTCGACTGCGTAGTTCGTGAAGCCTTCAAAAGCTGTATCGGGGGAATTACCATTTGGTACAGATATAATGGGAGGCTGATCGACGCCCGGGTGCGATCAAGGGATGGCTCCCTATTGGTCAACCACGTTATGTATGCCGATGATTTGGTAATAGCTGCTCATTCAGAAGAGGAGTTGGAGACGCTGCTGCTGAGACTGGAGTGTGCCACCAAGAGGTGGGGCCTTACCATCAGCCCCACCAAAACTAAGCACCTGCCTGGGTATTTTGTACCATCGGGCACTCCACCCCCACAACTCCCAATCGGTGATGGGGCAGTTGTGGAGAGAGTGGAGAGTTTCCCATACCTGGGCAGTGTGCTTATGACCGGCTCCAGTTTATCAGCAGAGGTCTCACTCCGAATCAGTCGAGCGGCAATATCTTTTCATCGGTTGCGTAACGCTGTGTGGAAGCTACCTGGTCTGTCGCTCCGCACGAAGCTTCAGGTCTTCTCGGCCACGGTCATTCCCTCCCTTCTCTATGCTTGCGAAACGTGGACCCCCCTAGTGGAGCATCTTCGCCGGTTGGAAACATTTAGGCTGGCCTGCCTACGATCCATCCTGGGTTTAACCAGGCTGGATTGTGTGAGGAGCTCACAAGTCCTTGAAAGATCTGGGCAAAGTCCCATCAGTGAGCTCCTCCGGCAGGCAAGGCTGCGTTGGCTGGGTCATGTAGCCCGCATGCCCAGCCACCGCATGCCTAAACAGCTTTTGTTCGGCCGGATCGAGGGGGCTAAACGGGCGCGGCACGGGCTAGAGAAGAGATGGAGTGATGTGGTACAGGAGGACGTGGAGCTGAGTGGACTTGCCGATGACTGGTACCAGCGGTGTCAAGATCGGCCTCAGTGGAGGAGGCTCGTGAAGGACGCTACTGGGCAGTTGGAGGCAGTCGCCCTCCAACAACAACGGAGGGCGGAGGAGCGACGCTCACAACAACGAGCGGAGCGCCGGGTGGCTAAAGCACAGCAAGTTGGCACAGTAGGGGGCACAGGTGGTGGATCAGCCAGTCATCTCGGTCATCTCGGTCAGTCGACCCGTGGCACCTGGGTCTGCCCCGTGACCTCCTGCCAGCGGGCGTTCGACACTTCACGTGGCCTCAGGGTGCACATGGCCTGGCACAAGCGTCGTGGTGACGTCACCGCCACTTAGTGGCGAATGGCGGTTGTTGTTGTTGTGTGCGTGTGTGTGTGTGTACGTGTGTGTGTGTACGTGTGTGTGCGTGTGTGTGTATACGTGTGTGTGCGTGTGTGTGTGTGTGTACGTGTGTGTGCGTGTGTGTGTGTGTGTACGTGTGTGTGCGTGTGTGTGTGTGTGTACGTGTGTGTGTGTGCGTGTGTGTGCGTGTGTGTGTGTACGTGTGTGTGTGTGTACGTGTGTGTGTGCGCGTGTGTGTGTGTACGTGTGTGTGTGTGTACGTGTGTGTGCGTGTGTGTGTGTGTGTACGTGTGTGTGTGTGCGTGTGTGTGTGTACGTGTGTGTGTGTGTACGTGTGTGTGTGCGCGCGTGTGTGTGTACGTGTGTGTGTGTGTACGTGTGTGTGTGTGTATACGTGTGTGTGTGTGTACGTGTGTGTGTGTGTACGTGTGTGTGTGTGTATACGTGTGTGTGTGTGTACGTGTGTGTGTGTGTACGTGTGTGTGTGTGTACGTGTGTGTGTGTGCGTGTGTGTGCGTGTGTGTGTGTGTACGTGTGTGTGTGTGTGTGTGTACGTGTGTGTGTGCGTGTGTGTGTACGTGTGTGTGTGTGTACGTGTGTGTGTGTGCGTGTGTGTGTGTGCGTGTGTGTGTGTACGTGTGTGTGTGTGCGTGTGTGTGTGTACGTGTGTGTGTGTGCGTGTGTGTGTGTGTGGTGTGTGTGTGTGTGTGTACGTGTGTGTGTGTGTACGTGTGTGTGTGTGTGCGTGTGTGTGTACGTGTGTGTGTGTACGTGTGTGTGTGTACGTGTGTGTGTGTACGTGTGTGTGTGTACGTGTGTGTGTGTACGTGTGTGTGTGTGCGTGTGTGCGTGTGTACGTGTGTGTGTGTACGTGTGTGTGTGTACGTGTGTGTGTGTGTGTGTGTACGTGTGTGTGTGTGTGTTAGTGTGTGTGTGTACGTGTGTGTGTGTACGTGTGTGTGTGTGTGTGTACGTGTGTGTGTGTGCGTGTGTGTGTGTGTGCGTGTGTGTGTGTACGTGTGTGTGTGTGTGCGTGTGTGTGTGTACGTGTGTGTGTGTGTGCGTGTGTGTGTGTACGTGTGCGTGTGTGTGTGTGTGTGTACGTGTGTGTGTGTGTACGTGTGTGTGTGTGTGTACGTGTGTGTGTGTGCGTGTGTGTGTGTACGTGTGTGTGTGTACGTGTGTGTGTGTGTGCGTGTGTGTGTACGTGTGTGTGTGCGTGTGTGTGTGTACGTGTGTGTGTGTGTGCGTGTGTGTGTGTGCGTGTGTGTGTGTGCGTGTGTGTGTGTACGTGTGTGTGTGTGTGCGTGTGTGTGTGTACGTGTGTGTACGTGTGTGTGTGTGTGTACGTGTGTGTGTGTGTGTGTACGTGTCTGTGTGTACGTGTGTGCGTGTGTACGTGTGTACGTGTGTGTGTACGTGTGTGTGTGTGTGTACGTGTGTGTGTGTGTGTACGTGTCTGTGTGTACGTGTGTGCGTGTGTACGTGTGTACGTGTGTGTGTACGTGTGTGTGTGTGCGTGTGTGTGTGTGTGTACGTGTATGTGTGTACGTGTGTGTGTGTGTACGTGTGTGTGTGTATGTGTGTACGTGTGTGTGTGCGCACGTGTGTGTGCGTGTGTGTGTGTACGTGTGTGTACGTGTGTACGTGTGTGTGTGCGTGTACGTGTGTGTGTACGTGTATGTGTGTACGTGTGTGTGTGTGTACGTGTGTGTGTGTATGTGTGTACGTGTGTGTGTGCGTGTACGTGTGTGTGTACGTGTGTGTACGTGTGTGTGTACGTGTGTGTACGTGTGTACGTGTGTGTGCGTGTGTACGTGTGTGTACGTGTGTGTACGTGTGTGTGCGTACGTGTGTGTGCGTGTGTGTGTGTACGTGTGTGTGTGTACGTGTGTGTGTGTGTACGTGTGTGTGTACGTGTGTGTGTGTGTACGTGTGTGTGTACGTGTGTGTGTGTGTACGTGTGTGTGTGTATGTGTGTACGTGTGTGTGTGCGTGTACGTGTATGTGTGTACGTGTGTGTACGTGTGTGTGTACGTGTGTGTGCGTACGTGTGTGTGTGAATGTGTGTACGTGTGTGTGTACGTGTGTGTGTGTACGTGTGTGTGTGTGTACGTGTGTGTGTACGTGTGTGCGTGTGTACGTGTGTGTGTACGTGTGTGTGTGTACGTGTGTGTGTGTGTGTGTACGTGTGTGTGTGTGTGTACGTGTGTGTGTACGTGTGTGTACGTGTGTGTGTGTACGTGTGTGTGGGGAGCGGTGGTGTAGCGGTTAGCGCGCTGCGCTATGAACCTGGCGAGCCGAGTTCGATTCCCGCTCACGGCCAACACCAGTGACGATTATCTGAACCGGTCCTGGGCCTCCCCTAGGTCGACTCAGCCTCAAATGAGTACCTGGTGCGGTGTGTAGTAAACATCGCCACTGGGGAGACAAAGGCGGTCGGGCGTGGTGCTGGCCACCCACCCCCTCGTGTACCGTTCCGGCCTTCATAGGTGCTCGCTAACAGCACTTGCCCCTACAGTCTGTTAAGGCTATACGGGGGGGTCTTTGTCTTTGTACACGTGTGTGTGTACACAGGCTAGAGAAGAGATGGAGTGATGTGGTATAGGAGGACGTGGAGCTGAGTGGACTTGCCGATGACTGGTACCAGCGGTGTCAAGATCGGCCTCAGTGGAGGAGGCTCGTGAAGGACGCTACTGGGCAGTTGGAGGCAGTCGCCCTCCAACAACAACGGAGGGCGGAGGAGCGACGCTCACAACAACGAGCGGAGTGCCGGGTGGCTAAAGCACAGCAAGTTGGTACAGTAGGGGGCACAGGTGGTGCATCAGCCAGTCATCTCGGTCATCTCGGTCAGTCGACCCGTGGCACCTGCTGGGTCTGCCCCGTGACCTCCTGCCAGCGGGCGTTCGACACCTCACGTGGCCTCAATGTGCACTTGGCCTGGCACAAGCGTCGTGGTGACGTCACCGCCACTTAGTGGCGAATGGCGGTTGTTGTTGTTGTTGTTGTGTGTTCGTGTGTGTGTTGAACTTCTTTCGCACCGTACGTAGCCAACCATGGCTAATCGGAGGCGCGCGAGCGGGAAGCACAACAAACTAGACACTCTCCAAGCAGTTCTTAAGATGTGCGTTTGCCAATTTAGTATGGTAGTAGTGTATGGTTGTGTATAGTGTAGTGTATAGTGTAGTGTATAGTTGTGTATAGTGTAGTGTATAGTGTAGTGTATAGTTGTGTGTAGTGTATAGTGTAGTGAATAGTTGTGTATAGTGTAGTGTATAGTGTAGTGTATAGTTGTGTGTAGTGTATAGTGTAGTGTATAGTGTAGTGTATAGTTGTGTATAGTGTAGGGTATAGTGTAGTGTATAGTTGTGTGTAGTGTATAGTGTAGTGTATAGTTGTGTGTATTGTAGTGTATAGTGTAGTGTGTAGTGTAGTGTGTAGTGTATAGTGCAGTGTATGTAGTGTAGTGTAGAGTGCAGTGGATAATTGTGTAGTGTATAGTAGTGTATAGTAGTGTATAGTAGTGTATAGTAGTGTATAGTGTAGTGTATAGTAGTGTAGTGTGTAGTGTATAGTGTAGAGTATAGTAGTATAGTGTAGTGTATAGTAGTGTAGTGTATAGTAGTGCAGTGTATAGTGCAGTGTATAGTGCAGTGTATAGTAGTGTAGTGTATAGTGTAGTGTATAGTAGTGTAGTGTACATAGTGTAGTATATAGTGTAGTGTATAGTGTAGTGTATAGTAGTGTAGTGTACATAGTGTAGTGTACATAGTGTAGTATATAGTGTAGTGTATAGTGTAGTGTATAGTAGTGTAGTGTATAGTGTAGTGTATAGTAGTGTAGTGTACATAGTGTAGTATATAGTGTAGTGTATAGTGTAGAGTGTAATTTGTACCTTCTAAAGAAATGAGTCTGCCAGCTCAGATGACATGAAAGTGAATCATGGCTCCAAAGAGGCTACCTAATGCGGGACGGTCGCTGTGAATAGTATCGCAGGTAAGCAGCTTTCGGTGAACCCAATGTAACGCTTTAACAAAAACAAATCGATTATCAGCATGTGAATTCTAACTTGATTTGAAGCTTTCGTGACTGCAGGAATCTATACTCTGTGGTTCTTTGGGTAAAGTCACGTGGGTAGAAATAAAATAAATCACGACGTTTCGGGCTTTACCACCTGATGATGAACGCTGGTGTTGGGCCCGAAACGTCGTGATTTATTTCACTTTATACCCACGTGACTTTACCGAAAGAACCAAAGAGTACATATGAATTATATTTATGTAATATATATATCTCGAGGTGTACGTTTTACATTACTTG
This sequence comes from Lampetra fluviatilis, assembly GCF_964198595.1. Lineage (NCBI taxonomy): Eukaryota > Metazoa > Chordata > Hyperoartia > Petromyzontiformes > Petromyzontidae > Lampetra > Lampetra fluviatilis. The sequence continues at coordinate 4,784,457 of NC_136342.1, read as the reverse complement.
TAAGTTAAACTAAAATAAACAAAAAATAATGACCGGGCGCAGATTTGTTGAAGATTGTTCCGTCGACTTTTGTGACGAGTGAATTATTTGAAGACGACACTAGATTTGAAGCTTTCGTGACTGCAAGGATTCATATTCTATTAAGTCACGTAGGTAAAAAATTAAAATTAATAAAAGTAAAATAAAAATAATATTTTTATTTTTTATTTAACTTTTATTAATTTAAATTTTATTTTTTACCTACGTGACTTTACCGAAAGAACCTAAGAATATTTGGAGACAACTCTGACTCGAATCGCGAGGGGTGTCCGCGTCTCCTCCTCGTGAGGTGCCAGGGGCAATGAGGGGCCTGGGTTCAACTCCCAGGTCGGGCGCGTCTCTGTGTGGGAGTGAGCGTGTGTGTGGGCTACCCCTGTTCTACACAGTGAGTGTGAGTAAGTGTGGGAGTGAGTGGGTGAGTGAGTGTGTGAGTGAGTGAGTGTGTGAGTGAGTGTATGAGTGAGTGAGTGTGGGTGTGTGTGAGTGAGTGTGTGAGTGAGTGTATGAGTGAGTGTGTGAGTGAGTGTGTGAGTAAGTGTGGGAGTGGGTGAGTGTGTGTGTGAGTGTGTGAGTGTGTGAGTGAGTGTATGAGTGAGTGAGTGTGGGTGTGTGTGAGTGAGTGTGGGTGTGAGTGTTGGTGTGATTGTGAGTGAGTGTGTGAGTAAGTGTGTGGGCTACCCCTGTTCTACACAGTGAGTGTGAGTAAGTGTGGGAGTGAGTGAGTGAGTGTGTGAGCTACCGCTGTTCTACACAGTGAGTGGGTTAGTGTGTGAGTGTGGGAGTGTGTGAGTGTGGGAGTGTGTGAGTCTGTGGTTTCCGGAAAGGGCGGTCCTGCACAGATGCCATATTTTCTGTCCGTCTGCTATAGCAGAGGTGTAGGGAATTCCAACAAGACCTACATCTCTGCTTTATTGACCTGGTCAAGGCCTATGATACCATGAGTAGGCCTGGGCTCTGGGTTCTTCTTCGTGCTTTCGGAGTCCCTGACCCTCTGATCACGATCATTAAGGACCTTCATGATGGTGAGTGGGCCCGGGTAAAACTACGTGGCCGGGAGTCAGAGCCATTCCCTGTACACCTTGGGGTGCGACAGGGATGTCCTCTGGCTCCCACATTATTTTACATCTATTTTGACTGCGTAGTTCGTGAAGCCTTCAATAGCTGTACCGGGGGAATTTCCATTTGGTACAGATATAATGGGAGGCTGATCGACGCCCGGGTGCGATCAAGGGATGGCTCCCTATTGGTCAACCACGTTATGTATGCCGATGATTTGGTAATAGCTGCTGATTCAGAAGAGGAATTGGAGACACTGCTGCTGAGACTGGAGCGTGCCACTAAGAGGTGGGGCCTTACCATCAGCCCCACCAAAACTAAGCACCTGCCTGGGTATTTTGTACCATCGGACACTCCACCCCCACAACTCCCACAGGTGGTGCATCAGCCAGTCATCTCTGTCATTTCGGTCAGTGTGAATGTGTGTGAGTGTGTGTATGGATGTGTGTGTGTATGTATGTGAGTGTGTATGTGAGTGTGTGTATGTATGTGTGTGTATGTGTGTATGTGAGTGTGTGTGTATGTGTGTGTATGTGTGTATGTGTGTGTATGTGTGTGTATGTGTGTATGTGTGTGTGTGAATGTGTATGTGTGTGTGAGTGTATGTGTGAGTGTGTATGTGAGTGTACGTGTATGCATGTGTGTGTATGTGAGTGTGTGTATGTGTGTGTATGTGTGTGTGTGTATGTGAGTGTGTGAATGTGTATGTGAGTGTGTGTGTATGTGAGTGTGTGTGTGAATGTGTATGTGAGTGTGTGTGTATGTGAGTGTGTGTGTGAATGTGTATGTGAGTGTGTATGTGTGTGTATGTGAGTGTGTATGTGTATGTGAGTGTGTGTGTGAATGTGTATGTTAGTGTGTATGTGTGTGTGTGTATGTGAGTGTGTATGTGTGTATGTGAGTGTGTGAATGTGTATGTGAGTGTGTATGTGTGTGTGTATGTGAGTGTGTATGTGTGTGTGTATGTGAGTGTATGTGTGTGTGTGTATGTGAGTGTGTATGTGTGTATGTGAGTGTGTGAATGTGTATGTGAGTGTGTATGTGTGTGTGTATGTGAGTGTGTATGTGTGTGTGTATGTGTGTGTATGTGTGTGTGTGTATGTGAGTGTGTATGTGTATGTGAGTGTGTGAATGTGTATGTGAGTGTGTATGTGTGTGTGTATGTGAGTGTGTATGTGTGTGTGTATGTGAGTGTGTATGTGAATGTGTATGTGAGTGTGTGAATGTGTATGTGAGTGTGTGTGTATGTGAGTGTGTGTGAATGTGTATGTGAGTGTGTGTGTATGTGTGTGTGTGAATGTGTATGTGAGTGTGTATGTGTGTGTGTATGTGAGTGTGTATGTGTGTATGTGAGTGTGTGTGTGAATGTGTATGTGAGTGTGTGTGTGAATGTGTATGTGAGTGTGTGTGTGTGTGTGAATGTGTATGTGAGTGTGTATGTATGTGAGTGTGTGTGTGAATGTGTATGTGAGTGTGTGTGTGAATGTGTATGTGAGTGTGTGTGTATGTGAGTGTGTGTGTGAATGTGTATGTGAGTGTGTGTGTGAATGTGTATGTGAGTGTGTGTGTATGTGAGTGTGTGTGTGAATGTGTATGTGAGTGTGTATGTGTGTGTGTATGTGAGTGTGTATGTGTGTGTGTATGTGAGTGTGTATGTGTGTATGTGTATGTGAGTGTGTGTGTGAATGTGTATGTTAGTGTGTATGTGTGTGTGTGTATATGAGTGTGTATGTGTGTATGTGAGTGTGTGAATGTGTATGTGAGTGTGTATGTGTGTGTGTATGTGAGTGTGTATGTGTGTGTGTATGTGTGTGTGTGTATGTGAGTGTGTGTGTACAAACGGCATCGTGGTGAACAGACCAAATGGCTTCTTTATTCGACTGTACAGACAACAACAACAACATCTCTCATCCCTGCAAAGTCTCCCAGCTTCAACAAAGTACCGAAGAGAAGGTTGATGGTGGTGGTGGTGATGATGATGATGGTGGTGGTGATGGTGGTGATGATGGTGGTGGCGATGGTGGTGGTGATGGTGGTGATGATGGTGGTGGCGATGGTGGCGATGGTGGTGGTGATGGTGGTGATGGTGATGATGATGGTGGTGGCGATGGTGGTGGTGATGTTGGTGATGATGATGTTGGTGATGATGGTGGTGATGATGGTGGTGATGGCGATGATCATGGTGATGATGGTGGTGATGATGATGATGGTGGTGATGGCGATGATCATGGTGATGATGATGGTGATGATGGTGGTAGTGATCGTGGTGGTGATGTTGATGATGGTGGTGATGTTGATGATGGTGGTGGTGATGGTGATGATGGTTGTGATCGTGGTGATGATGATGGTGATGATGGTGGTGGTAGTGATCGTGGTGATGATGATGATGGTGATGATGGTGGTAGTGATCGTGGTGGTGATGTTAATGATGGTGGTAATGTTGATGGTGATGGTGGCGGTGATCGTGGTGATGATGATGGTGGTGGTGGGGATGATGAAGGTGATGATGGTGATGGGGATGATGATGGTGGTGATGTTGATGGTGATGATGGTGATGATGGTGATGATGGTGATGATGGCGATGGTGATGATGATGGTGGTGATGTTGATGGTGGTGATGTTGATGGTGATGATGGTGATGATGGCGATGATGGCGATGATGCTGATGATGGTGATGGGGATGATCGCACCAACCAACTCATAGCGACTCCTAATCCACGAAGTGAGAAGTTCACATTTGAGCCCGGCCAATCTTGCAACCTCCGAAAAGTCATTTTCAACGTCTCTCTCTCTCTCAATAGAATCTTACAAAATATCAATATCTTAAGAGCAATAATAATCATCATCATCATCATACGAAACGTTTTCTTCGTCCTGTTGCGTTGCAAACGTACAAAATATCGTCCGGAACATGTGCAAGCACGTGGTGTGTGTGTGTGTGGTGTGTGTGATGCCTGTGTGTGTGTGGTGCCTGTGTGTGTGTGGTGTGTGTGTGTGGTGCCTGTGTGTGTGTGTGTGGTGTGTGTGGTGCCTGTGTGTGTGTGTCTTTGTGGTGTGTCTCTCTGTGTGTGTGTGTGGTGCCTGTGTGTGTGTGGTGCCTGTGTGTGAATGTGTGTGGTGTGTGTGTGTGTGGTGTGTGTGGTGCCTGTGTGTGTGTGTCTTTGTGGTGTGTCTCTCTGTGTGTGTGTGGTGCCTGTGTGTGTGTGGTGCCTGTGTGTGTGTGGTGTGTGCGCGTGTGTGCCTGTGTGCGTCTGTGTGTGCCTGTGTGTGGTGTGTTTATGTGTGTGGTGTGTGTGTGCGTGTGGTGTGTGTGGTGTGTGTGCGTGTGGTGTGTGGTGTCTGTGTGCGTGTGTGGTGTCTGTGTGCGTGGTGTCTGTGTGTGATCTGAACCGGTCCCGGGCCTCCCCTAGATCGACTCAGCCTCAAAATAAGTAACCTCGTGCAGTGGAGGTGTAAACATCGCCACTGGGGAGACAAAGGCGGCCGGGCGTGGTTCTGGCCACGCACCCCCTCGTGTGCCGTGCCGGCCTTCATAGGCGCTGCTACTCGCTACTAACAGCACTTGCCCCTACAATCCGCTAGAGGCTACACGGGGGATCTGTGTCTCTTGTATTTTATGTGCACTCAGATCCACCACCGCCACCACCATCACCACCGCCATCACCACCACCATCATCACCACCACCACCACCGCCAACACCAGCACCACCAGCACCACCACCGCCACCGCCATCACCACCACCATCATCACCACCACCACCACCACCACCGCCACCACCGCCACCACCATCACCACCGCCATCTCCACCGCCATCACCACCGCCATCACCACCACCACCATCACCACCATCATCATCATCATCACCACCACCACCAGCACCACCACCACCATCACCACCATCATCATCATAATCATCACCACCACCACCACCACATCGCCACCGAAGGAGAGACAAAGGCGGCCCTGGGCGTGGTGGTGGTGGTGCTGCCGCAGCACTTGACTCACCGCTCCGTCGAGGCTACACCTGGGGGGAGGGCAGCTTTGGAGAACCTTTGTCTTTACCTTTGGTGCGTTAATGCCCGAAAGTTAACAACAACAACATTAATGACCATAACCCCAAAGTTCCTCTCACTTAAATTATCGTAACATAATTGAATCATCATCATCATACATCGTCGTAATATAAGTTCTTACGTTATCATATTAGAAGTATCATCATCACGAGTAGCACGACACGGAGGCTTAACTTGAACTTTAAAAGGGGGCGTCCATAAATGACGTCACGCGATTTTTAACCCCGCCCCCCCCCTTCGTCACATGACGTCACAAAGTCAGACCCCCCCCCTCAGAGATGACGTCACAAAGCTCTGCCCCACCCCCCCAAAAATATATAAAACATGCTTCAAATCGCTTTAAACTATCGCCATTGTAGTGCGTATTTTATGTGGCGATGCACTCTGATGTTGTAGGTAGAAAACATTTATTACAAAGTCTATTTAATTAATTAAGTAGAACGTGTTTATATTTATTTATTAAAGTTACGCATTTTGACGTGACGTCACATTTCTCAAACCCCTCCCCCCTCCCCTCGTCACAAATGTCTGACCCACTCCCCCAATAGGTGCGTGACGTCATTTATGGACGGCCCCTTACCGTCATGCAATGGTCGTGATGCGTATGGCGATCACGTGACGTCTCGCTGCAAAAAAATCCTTCAAATGAAAGACGCGAAATGAACAGAAAAAAATCGAGAGAACTTCAAACCCGCAGCTGATGATTAGAATGGACGCATCCTCGTCTCTGTCACAGTAACGTGGAGTGAGCGGAGCGCCTAGTACACGAGGAGGAGGCAGCCTTCATCGCTGCTACCCCGGCTGGCTAGGGGGCGTTGTGTGTGTGTGTCTGTGTGTGTGTGTGTGTCTGTGTGTGTGTCTGTGTGTGTGTGTCTGTGTGTGTCTGTGTGTGTGTCTGTGTGTGTGTCTGTGAGTGTCTGTGTGTATCTGTGTGTGTGTCTGTGTGTGTCTGTGTGTGTCTGTGTGTGTCTGTGAGTGTGTCTGTGTGTCTCTGTGAGTGTCTGTGAGTGTGTCTGTGTGTGTGTCTGTGTGTCTGTGTGTCTGTGTGTGTGTCTGTGTGTGTGTGTCTGTGTGTGTCTGTGTGTGTGTCTGTGTGTGTGTCTGTGTCTGTGTGTGTCGCAGTGTGTCGCAGTGTGTGTGCCTGTGTGTGTCTGTGTGTGTGTCTGTGTGTGTGTCTGTGTGTGTGTCTGTGTGTGTGTCTGTGTGTGTGTCTGTGTGTGTGTCTGTGTGTGTGTCTGTGTGTGTCTATGCGTGTCTGTGTGTGTGTCTGTGTGTGTCTGTGTGTGTCTGTGTGTCTGTCTGTGTGTCTGTGTGTGTGTCTGTGTGTGTGTCTGTGTGTCTGTGTGTGTCTGTGTGTGTGTCTGTGTGTGTGTCTGTGTGTGTCTCTGTGTGTGTCTCTGTGTGTGTCTGTGTGTGTGTCTGTGTGTGTCTGTCTGTGTGTGTGTCTCTGTGTGTGTCTGTGTGTGTGTCTGTGTGTGCGTCTCTGTGTGCGTGTCTGTCTGTGTGTGTGTCTCAGTGTATGGGGAGCGGTGGTGGAGCGGTTAGCGCTACGCTGCGCTGCGCTACGAACCCGGCGGTCCGGAGCCTCCCCTAGGTCGACTCAGCCTCAAAACGAGTCCCCTGGTGTAGCGGTGTGGTAGTGAACATCGCCAGCACTGGGGGAGACAAAGGCGGCCGGGCGTGGCACTGGCGTGGTGCCGTGACGGCCTCTCATCATCATCATCATCGCCGCTGCCGCTGCTACTCGCCACTGACTCAGCACTTGCCCCGACAGTCCGTCAGAGGCTACACGAGGAAGCTTTGTCTTTGTCGCGATGTCTCGACAACCATCTTCATCACTCGCTGCTGCAACAGCAGTCACAGTAGCAGTAGTAGCAACAGTAGCAACAGTAGCAACAGTAGCAGCAGCAGTAACAGTAGCAACAGTAGCAACAGTAGCAGCAGCAGTAGTAACAGTAGCAACAGTAGCAACAGTAGCAGCAGCAGTAACAGTAGCAACAGTAGCAGCAGCAGTAGTAACAGTAGCAACAGTAGCAGCAGCAGTAGCAGCAGTAGCAACAGTAGCAGCAGCAACAGCAGTAACAGTAGCAACAGTAGCAGCAGCAACAGCAGTAACAGTAGCAACAGTAGCAGCAGCAGTAACAGTAGCAACAGTAGCAGCAGCAACAGCAGTAACAGTAGCAACAGTAGCAGCAGCAGTAGTAACAGTAGCAACAGCAGCAGCAGCAGTAGTAACAGTAGCAACAGTAGCAGCAGCAGTAACAGTAGCAACAGCAGCAGCAGTAGTAACAGTAGCAGCAGTAGTAACAGTAGCAACAGTAGCAGCAGCAGTAACAGTAGCAACAGTAGCAGCAGCAGTAGTAACAGTAGCAACAGTAGCAACAGTAGCAGCAGCAGTAACAGTAGCAACAGTAGCAGCAGCAGTAGTAACAGTAGCAACAGTAGCAGCAGCAGTAGCAGCAGTAGCAACAGTAGCAGCAGCAACAGCAGTAACAGTAGCAACAGTAGCAGCAGCAACAGCAGTAACAGTAGCAACAGTAGCAGCAGCAGTAACAGTAGCAACAGTAGCAGCAGCAACAGCAGTAACAGTAGCAACAGTAGCAGCAGCAGTAGTAACAGTAGCAACAGCAGCAGCAGCAGTAGTAACAGTAGCAACAGTAGCAGCAGCAGTAACAGTAGCAACAGCAGCAGCAGTAGTAACAGTAGCAGCAGTAGTAACAGTAGCAACAGTAGCAGCAGCAGTAACAGTAGCAACAGTAGCAGCAGCAGTAGTAACAGTAGCAACAGCAGCAGCAGCAGTAGTAACAGTAGCAACAGTAGCAGCAGCAGTAACAGTAGCAACAGCAGCAGCAGTAGTAACAGTAGCAGCAGTAGTAACAGTAGCAACAGTAGCAGCAGTAGTAACAGTAGCAACAGTAGCAGCAGCAGTAACAGTAGCAACAGTAGCAGCAGCAGTAGTAACAGTAGCAACAGTAGCAGCAGCAGTAACAGTAGCAACAGTAGCAGCAGCAGTAGTAACAGTAGCAACAGTAGCAGCAGCAGTAACAGTAGCAACAGCAGCAGCAGTAGTAACAGTAGCAGCAGCAGTAACAGTAGCAACAGCAGCAGCAGTAGCAACAGTAGCAGCAGCAGTAACAGTAGCAACAGTAGCAGCAGCAGTAGTAACAGTAGCAACAGTAGCAGCAGCAGTAACAGTAGCAACAGTAGCAGCAGCAGTAGTAACAGTAGCAACAGTAGCAGCAGCAGTAACAGTAGCAACAGTAGCAGCAGCAGTAACAGTAGCAACAGTAGCAGCAGCAGTAGTAACAGTAGCAACAGTAGCAGCAGCAGTAACAGTAGCAACAGTAGCAGCAGCAGTAACAGTAGCAACAGTAGCAACAGCAGTAACAGTAGCAACAGTAGCAGCAGTAGTAACAGTAGCAACAGTAGCAGCAGCAGTAACAGTAGCAACAGTAGCAGCAGCAGTAACAGTAGCAACAGTAGCAGCAGCAGTAACAGTAGCAACAGTAGCAGCAGCAGTAACAGTAGCAACAGTAGCAGCAGCAGTAACAGTAGCAACAGTAGCAGCAGCAGTAGTAACAGTAGCAACAGTAGCAGCAGCAGTAACAGTAGCAACAGTAGCAGCAGCAGTAACAGTAGCAACAGTAGCAACAGCAGTAACAGTAGCAACAGTAGCAGCAGTAGTAACAGTAGCAACAGTAGCAGCAGCAGTAACAGTAGCAACAGTAGCAGCAGCAGTAACAGTAGCAACAGTAGCAGCAGCAGTAGCAACAGGATTTGCTGCTTTTGCATCATCACCATCATCACCTTCACCATCATCACCACCATCACCACCATCATCACCATCACCATCAAAGACAAGGTCCCCCGCATAGCCTCAACATGCTGCTGGGGCAAGTGCTGGTAGCGAGCACCTATTAACCACAACCACCATCGCCACCACCATCTCCACCATAATCACAACCTCCAACTACCACCACCACCATCTCCACTACCACCACTATCACTACCACCACCACCACCACCTCCATCTCCACTACCACCACTATCACCTTCCACCATCTCCACCACCACCACCATCTCCACTACTACCACCACTATCACTACCACCACCATCTCCACTACTACCACCACTATCACTACCACCACCACTACCACCACCATCACCACCATCTCCACCACCACAACTACCACTACCACCACTACCACCACCAACTCCGTCCACCAAACTCCCCTGAAGTTCGTGCAAAAGTTCCACTTCCCCGTTTCATCGATATCGAAAATAGAAGCGCCCACCCCCGTATGTACACAACGCCACCTACAGATCGATAAATAATAAACACGTCCCGTGGGTCGATTTCAAATCAAAGTGTTTGTCTCCCTGCAATGACACCTATCGATGAGGACGACGATGGCGATGAGAACGATGATTGATCGTCAATAACGATGATCGATCGTCAATAACGATGATGGATCGTTGTTAAAGATTATCGATCGTCAATAACGATGATGGATCGTTGTTAAAGATTATCGATCGTCAATAACGATGATGGATCGTTGTTAAAGATTATCGATCGTTATTAATGATGATCAATCATTGATATCGATGATTGATCGTCAATAACGATGATGGATCATTGTTAAAGATGATCGATCGTTATCAACGATGACGGATCATCGATATCGACGATCGATCATCAATAACGATGATCGATTGTCAAAAACGATGATCAATCGTTGATATCGACGATTGATCGTCGTTAACGATTCCAGCAAGAAATTACAAAGCCGTCGACAGAGGCACGGGCGGTCATCATCCAGCAGTGGATCGAGCACGTGCCAGGCTAGGTGCACGAGGAGGTCACGTGACGGACTGGGGGTTGTACCGTACTTCCGTGCGTCCGTACGATTGGCCGAGGTCTCGTTCAATGTGTGTGTGTGTATATATATGCGTATATCTTTTTTATTATCTATATATAAATATCTTTAACCGGTTTTAGAAAAGAATCTACACGAAAGTTAAACATCGTCAGTCTTTAAAACGAAAACAGCACACGGACAAACTAACACGTGGGTGATGGTGGTGATGGTGGTGATGGTGGTGGTGACGGTGGTGGCAGTGATGGTGGTGGAGGTCATGATGGCGATGGTGGTGGTGGTGACGTTGGTGGTGGTGGTGGTGATGTTGGTGGTGGTGGTCACGGTGGTAGCGATGGTGATGGTGGTGAAGGTGCTGGTGGTGGCGATGGTGGTGGCGGTGGTGACGGTGACGGTGGTGGTGGTGGTGATGGTGGTGTTAGTGGTGGCGGTGGTGACGGTGGTGATGGCAGTGGTGGCGGTGACGGTGGTGTTAGTGGTGACGATGGTGATGTTGACAGTGGTAGTAGCAGCAGCGGCGTTAGTCGTAGCGGTGGTAGTAGCGATAGTGGTGGCGGTGGTGGTATCTGCTAGCAGGAGCTATGCTTGAACTCCCCGTTCTCCGTGATGGACAGCTTGGTGGTGGTGGTGGTTGTTGTGTTGTTGCCGGCACCACCACCACCACCGGCACCACCACCACCGCCGCCGCCGCCGTGTGGGTTGTTGTGCGGCAGTCCGTTGCGAGCCTGCCGCCTGTAGCGCTCCTTGAGCTGGGCCAGCGCACTCATGAGGCGCGAGTTGGCCTCGTCCAGGGACGCGATACGCTTCTCCTGCAGAACCACAACCACCACCAACAACAACCACAACAAACAACAACCACAACCACCATCAACAACCACAACCAGCACCACCACAACCACAACCAACAACAACCACAACCAGCACCACCATCACCACCACAACCACCACCACAACCACCATCAACAACCACAACCAGCACCACCATCAACAACCACAACCAGCACCACCATCACCACCACAACCACCACCAACAACAACCACAAGCAGCACCACCATCACCACCACCACCATTACCACCACCAGCACCATCACCACCGCCACCACCACCATCACCACCACCATCACCATCACCAACACCACCATCACCACCACCACCATCACCAGTACCACCACAACCACCACCATCACCGTGTGACGGTGTGACGCTGTGACTGTCTGACGCTGTGTGTGAGTGTGCGTGTCTGTGTGTGTGTATGTGTGTGTATATGTAGGGCTTGAGTATAGCGCGCCACGCATCCCCCGCCTCTGTTGCTATGCAAGCAAGCACAGTACAGTGGGGTGATGTGAGCTAATGGTTGTTGTTGTGACTTTAGGCGAAGTGGGTCGTTAAGGGTTGAAACAGGTGTCAGGGTAGCCGGGAGGAGGACACAGGCCAGTGATTGGCTGGAAAGGTAATTGGACATTTTCTTAGGTTTTTTCGGTAAAGTCACGTAGAAAGTAAAATAAAATAAAAACAAAAATCACGACGTTTCGGAGGCCTCCGAAACGTCGTGATTTTTGTTTTTATTTTACTTTCTACGTGACTTTACCGAAAAAACCTAAGAAGATGATTCCTTGCAGTCACGAAAGCTTCAAATCTAGAATTAATTGGACATTAGCTGGCGTCGCTCCGGCGCCGAAAACAAGGCCACGTGACACGGGGGGGGGGCAGGGGGCGAGCGATAAGCGGGGGGGAGGGGGGTAGAGTTAATTAGGGAGATTAATTGGTGTGGGGATATAAGCCAGAGCGCAACGGAGAGAAGGGAGTCCTGTACGAGTTGGCGTCGTGGATGGTGCTGCAGTAACGGTGCCCGGAGAGTCGCAGAGCAAGTGTTAGTAGAGTAAAGCGTAGAGAGACAGTGTTAGTAGAGTAAAGCGTAGAGAGACAGTGTTAGTAGAGTAAAGCGTAGAGAGACAGTGTTAGTAGAGTAAAGCGTAGAGAGACAGTGTTAGTAGAGTAAAGTGTAGAGAGACAGTGTTAGTAGAGTAAAGCGTAGAGAGACAGTGTTAGTAGAGTAAGGCGTAGAGAGACAGTGTTAGTAGAGTGAAGCGTAGAGAGACAGTGTTAGTAGAGTAAAGCGTAGAGAGACAGTGTTAGTAGAGTAAGGCGTAGAGAGACAGTGTTAGTAGAGTGAAGCGTAGAGAGACAGTGTTAGTAGAGTGAAGCGTAGAGAGACAGTGTTAGTAGAGTAAGGCGTAGAGAGACAGTGTTAGTAGAGTGAAGCGTAGAGAGACAGTGTTAGTAGAGTGAAGCGTAGAGAGACAGTGTTAGTAGAGTGAAGCGTAGAGAGACAGTGTTAGTAGAGTAAGGCGTAGAGAGACGGTGTTAGTAGAGTAAAGCGTAGAGAGACAGTGTTAGTAGAGTAAAGTGTAGAGAGACAGTGTTAGTAGAGTAAGGCGTAGAGAGACAGTGTTAGTAGAGTAAGGCGTAGAGAGACGGTGTTAGTAGAGTAAAGCGTAGAGAGACAGTGTTAGTAGAGTAAGGCGTAGAGAGACAGTGTTAGTAGAGTAAGGCGTAGAGAGACGGTGTTAGTAGAGTAAAGCGTAGAGAGACAGTGTTAGTAGAGTAAAGTGTAGAGAGACAGTGTTAGTAGAGTAAGGCGTAGAGAGACAGTGTTAGTAGAGTAAAGCGTAGAGAGACAGTGTTAGTAGAGTAAAGCGTAGAGAGACAGTGTTAGTAGAGTGAAGCGTAGAGAGACAGTGTTAGTAGAGTAAAGCGTAGAGAGACAGTGTTAGTAGAGTGAAGCGTAGAGAGACAGTGTTAGTAGAGTAAAGCGTAGAGAGACAGTGTTAGTAGAGTGACGCGTAGAGAGACAGTGTTAGTAGAGTAAAGCGTAGAGAGACAGTGTTAGTAGAGTAAAGCGTAGAGAGACAGTGTTAGTAGAGTAACGCGTAGAGAGACAGTGTTAGTAGAGTAAAGCGTAGAGAGACAGTGTTAGTAGAGTGAAGCGTAGAGAGACAGTGTTAGTAGAGTAACGCGTAGAGAGACGGTGTTAGTAGAGTAAAGCGCAGAGAGACAGTGTTAGTAGAGTGAAGCGTAGAGAGACAGTGTTAGTAGAGTAAAGCGTAGAGAGACAGTGTTAGTAGAGTAAAGCGTAGAGAGACAGTGTTAGTAGAGTAAAGCGTAGAGAGACAGTGTTAGTAGAGTAAAGCGTAGAGAGACAGTGTTAGTAGAGTAAAGCGCAGAGAGACAGTGTTAGTAGAGTAAAGCGTAGAGAGACAGTGTTAGTAGAGTAAAGCGTAGAGAGACAGTGTTAGTAGAGTGAAGCGTAGAGAGACAGTGTTAGTAGAGTGAAGCGTAGAGAGACAGTGTTAGTAGAGTGAAGCGTAGAGAGACAGTGTTAGTAGAGTAAAGCGTAGAGAGACAGTGTTAGTAGAGTAAAGCGTAGAGAGACAGTGTTAGTAGAGTGAAGCGTAGAGAGACAGTGTTAGTAGAGTGAAGCGTAGAGAGACAGTGTTAGTAGAGTGAAGCGTAGAGAGACAGTGTTAGTAGAGTAAAGCGTAGAGAGACAGTGTTAGTAGAGTGAAGCGTAGAGAGACAGTGTTAGTAGAGTAAAGCGTAGAGAGACAGTGTTAGTAGAGTAAAGCGTAGAGAGACAGTGTTAGTAGAGTAAAGCGTGGAGAGACAGTGTTAGTAGAGTAAAGCGTAGAGAGACAGTGTTAGTAGAGTGAAGCGTAGAGAGACAGTGTTAGTAGAGTGAAGCGTAGAGAGACAGTGTTAGTAGAGTAAAGCGTAGAGAGACAGTGTTAGTAGAGTGAAGCGTAGAGAGACAGTGTTAGTAGAGTAAAGCGCAGAGAGACAGTGTTAGTAGAGTAAAGCGTAGAGAGACAGTGTTAGTAGAGTGAAGCGCAGAGAGACAGTGTTAGTAGAGTGAAGCGCAGAGAGACAGTGTTAGTAGAGTAAAGCGCAGAGAGACAGTGTTAGTAGAGTAGAGCGTGGAGAGACAGTGTTAGTAGAGTAGAGCGTAGAGAGACAGTGTTAGTAGAGTAACGCGTAGAGAGACAGTGTTAGTAGAGTAAAGCGTAGAGAGACAGTGTTAGTAGAGTGAAGCGTAGAGAGACAGTGTTAGTAGAGTAAAGCGTAGAGAGACAGTGTTAGTAGAGTGAAGCGTAGAGAGACAGTGTTAGTAGAGTAGAGCGTAGAGAGACAGTGTTAGTAGAGTGAAGCGTGGAGAGACAGTGTTAGTAGAGTAAAGCGCAGAGAGACAGTGTTAGTAGAGTAAAGCGTAGAGAGACAGTGTTAGTAGAGTAAAGCGTAGAGAGACAGTGTTAGTAGAGTAAAGTGTAGAGAGACAGTGTTAGTAGAGTAAAGCGTAGAGAGACAGTGTTAGTAGAGTAAAGCGTAGAGAGACAGTGTTAGTAGAGTAAAGCGTAGAGAGACAGTGTTAGTAGAGTAAAGTGTAGAGAGACAGTGTTAGTAGAGTAAAGCGTAGAGAGACAGTGTTAGTAGAGTGAAGCGCAGAGAGACAATGTTAGTAGAGTAAAGCGTAGAGAGACAGTGTTAGTAGAGTAAAGCGCAGAGAGACAGTGTTAGTAGAGTAAAGCGTAGAGAGACAGTGTTAGTAGAGTAAAGCGTAGAGAGACAGTGTTAGTAGAGTGAAGCGTAGAGAGACAGTGTTAGTAGAGTAAAGCGTAGAGAGACAGTGTTAGTAGAGTGAAGCGTAGAGAGACAGTGTTAGTAGAGTGAAGCGTAGAGAGACAATGTTAGTAGAGTGAAGCGTAGAGAGACAGTGTTAGTAGAGTAAAGTGTAGAGAGACAGTGTTAGTAGAGTAAAGCGTAGAGAGACAGTGTTAGTAGAGTGAAGCGTAGAGAGACAGTGTTAGTAGAGTAAAGCGTAGAGAGACAGTGTTAGTAGAGTGAAGCGTAGAGAGACAATGTTAGTAGAGTGAAGCGTAGAGAGACAGTGTTAGTAGAGTAAAGCGTAGAGAGACAGTGTTAGTAGAGTAAAGCGTAGAGAGACAGTGTTAGTAGAGTGAAGCGCAGAGAGACAGTGTTAGTAGAGTGAAGCGCAGAGAGACAATGTTAGTAGAGTGAAGCGTAGAGAGACAGTGTTAGTAGAGTGAAGCGTAGAGAGACAGTGTTAGTAGAGTGAAGCGTAGAGAGACAATGTTAGTAGAGTAAAGCGTAGAGAGACAATGTTAGTAGAGTAAAGCGTAGAGAGACAGTGTTAGTAGAGTAAAGTGTAGAGAGACAGTGTTAGTAGAGTAAAGTGTAGAGAGACAGTGTTAGTAGAGTAAAGCGTAGAGAGACAGTGTTAGTAGAGTAAAGCGTAGAGAGACAGTGTTAGTAGAGTAAAGCGTAGAGAGACAGTGTTAGTAGAGTGAAGCGTAGAGAGACAGTGTTAGTAGAGTAAAGTGTAGAGAGACAGTGTTAGTAGAGTGAAGCGTAGAGAGACAGTGTTAGTAGAGTGAAGCGTAGAGAGACAATGTTAGTAGAGTAAAGCGTAGAGAGACAGTGTTAGTAGAGTAAAGCGTAGAGAGACAGTGTTAGTAGAGTAAAGTGTAGAGAGACAGTGTTAGTAGAGTAAAGTGTAGAGAGACAGTGTTAGTAGAGTAAAGCGTAGAGAGACAGTGTTAGTAGAGTGAAGCGTAGAGAGACAGTGTTAGTAGAGTAAAGCGTAGAGAGACAGTGTTAGTAGAGTAAAGCGCGGAGAGACAGTGTTAGTAGAGTAAAGTGTAGAGAGACAGTGTTAGTAGAGTAAAGCGTAGAGAGACAGTGTTAGTAGAGTGAAGCGTAGAGAGACAGTGTTAGTAGAGTAAAGCGTAGAGAGACAGTGTTAGTAGAGTAAAGCGTAGAGAGACAGTGTTAGTAGAGTAAAGTGTAGAGAGACAGTGTTAGTAGAGTGAAGCGTAGAGAGACAGTGTTAGTAGAGTAAAGTGTAGAGAGACAGTGTTAGTAGAGTAAAGCGTAGAGAGACAGTGTTAGTAGAGTGAAGCGTAGAGAGACAATGTTAGTAGAGTAAAGCGTAGAGAGACAGTGTTAGTAGAGTAAAGCGTAGAGAGACAGTGTTAGTAGAGTAAAGTGTAGAGAGACAGTGTTAGTAGAGTAAAGTGTAGAGAGACAGTGTTAGTAGAGTAAAGCGTAGAGAGACAGTGTTAGTAGAGTGAAGCGTAGAGAGACAGTGTTAGTAGAGTAAAGCGTAGAGAGACAGTGTTAGTAGAGTAAAGCGCGGAGAGACAGTGTTAGTAGAGTAAAGCGTAGAGAGACAGTGTTAGTAGAGTAAAGCGTAGAGAGACAGTGTTAGTAGAGTGAAGCGCAGAGAGACAGTGTTAGTAGAGTAAAGCGTAGAGAGACAGTGTTAGTAGAGTAAAGCGCAGAGAGACAGTGTTAGTAGAGTGAAGCGTAGAGAGACAGTGTTAGTAGAGTGAAGCGTAGAGAGACAGTGTTAGTAGAGTGAAGCGTAGAGAGACAGTGTTAGTAGAGTAAAGCGTAGAGAGACGGTGTTAGTAGAGTAAAGCGTAGAGAGACAGTGTTAGTAGAGTAAAGCGTAGAGAGACAGTGTTAGTAGAGTAAAGCGTAGAGAGACAGTGTTAGTAGAGTAAAGCGTAGAGAGACGGTGTTAGTAGAGTAAAGTGTAGAGAGACAGTGTTAGTAGAGTAAAGCGTAGAGAGACAGTGATAGTAGAGTAAAGCGTAGAGAGACAGTGTTAGTAGAGTAAAGCGTAGAGAGACGGTGTTAGTAGAGTAAAGTGTAGAGAGACAGTGTTAGTAGAGTAAAGTGTAGAGAGACAGTGTTAGTAGAGTAGAGCGTAGAGAGACAGTGTTAGTAGAGTAAAGCGTAGAGAGACAGTGTTAGTAGAGTAAAGCGTAGAGAGACAGTGTTAGTAGAGTAAAGTGTAGAGAGACAGTGTTAGTAGAGTAAAGCGTAGAGAGACAGTGTTAGTAGAGTGAAGCGTAGAGAGACAGTGTTAGTAGAGTAAAGCGCAGAGAGACAGTGTTAGTAGAGTAAAGCGTAGAGAGACAGTGTTAGTAGAGTAAAGCGTAGAGAGACAGTGTTAGTAGAGTAAAGCGTAGAGAGACAGTGTTAGTAGAGTGAAGCGTAGAGAGACAGTGTTAGTAGAGTGAAGCGCAGAGAGACAGTGTTAGTAGAGTAAAGCGTAGAGAGACAGTGTTAGTAGAGTAAAGCGTAGAGAGACAGTGTTAGTAGAGTAAAGCGTAGAGAGACGGTGTTAGTAGAGTAAAGCGTAGAGAGACAGTGTTAGTAGAGTGAAGCGTAGAGAGACAGTGTTAGTAGAGTGAAGCGCAGAGAGACAGTGTTAGTAGAGTGAAGCGTAGAGAGACAGTGTTAGTAGAGTAAAGCGTAGAGAGACAGTGTTAGTAGAGTGAAGCGCAGAGAGACAGTGTTAGTAGAGTGAAGCGTAGAGAGACAGTGTTAGTAGAGTAAAGCGTAGAGAGACAGTGTTAGTACAGTAAAGCGTAGAGAGACAGTGTTAGTAGAGTAAAGCGTAGAGAGACAGTGTTAGTACAGTAAAGCGTAGAGAGACAGTGTTAGTAGAGTAAAGCGTAGAGAGACAGTGTTAGTACAGTAAAGCGTAGAGAGACAGTGTTAGTACAGTAAAGCGTAGAGAGACAGTGTTAGTAGAGTAAAGCGTAGAGAGACAGTGTTAGTACAGTAAAGCGTAGAGAGACAGTGTTAGTAGAGTAAAGCGTAGAGAGACAGTGTTAGTACAGTAAAGCGTAGAGAGACGGTGTTAGTAGAGTAAAGCGCAGAGAGACAGTGTTAGTAGAGTAAAGCGTAGAGAGACAGTGTTAGTAGAGTACAGCGTAGAGAGACAGTGTTAGTAGAGTACAGCGTAGAGAGACAGTGTTAGTAGAGTAAAGCGTAGAGAGACGGTGTTAGTAGAGTAAAGCGTAGAGAGACAGTGTTAGTAGAGTACAGCGTAGAGAGACAGTGTTAGTAGAGTACAGCGTAGAGAGACAGTGTTAGTAGAGTAAAGCGCAGAGAGACAGTGTTAGTAGAGTAAAGCGTAGAGAGACAGTGTTAGTAGAGTACAGCGTAGAGAGACAGTGTTAGTAGAGTAAAGCGTAGAGAGACAGTGTTAGTAGAGTAAAGCGTAGAGAGACAGTGTTAGTAGAGTAAAGCGTAGAGAGACAGTGTTAGTAGAGTACAGCGTAGAGAGACAGTGTTAGTAGAGTACAGCGTAGAGAGACAGTGTTAGTAGAGTAAAGCGTAGAGAGACAGTGTTAGTAGAGTAAAGCGTAGAGAGACAGTGTTAGTAGAGTAAAGCGTAGAGAGACAGTGTTAGTAGAGTAAAGCGTAGAGAGACAGTGTTAGTAGAGTGAAGCGTAGAGAGACAGTGTTAGTAGAGTAAAGCGTAGAGAGACAGTGTTAGTAGAGGAAAGCGTAGAGAGACAGTGTTAGTAGAGTACAGCGTAGAGAGACAGTGTTAGTAGAGTAAAGCGTAGAGAGACAGTGTTAGTAGAGTGAAGCGTAGAGAGACAGTGTTAGTAGAGTAAAGCGTAGAGAGACAGTGTTAGTAGAGTAAAGCGTAGAGAGACAGTGTTAGTAGAGTAAAGCGCGGAGAGACAGTGTTAGTAGAGTAAAGCGTAGAGAGACAGTGTTAGTAGAGTAAAGCGTAGAGAGACAGTGTTAGTAGAGTAGAGCGTAGAGAGACAGTGTTAGTAGAGTAAAGCGTAGAGAGACAGTGTTAGTAGAGTGAAGCGTAGAGAGACAGTGTTAGTAGAGTAAAGCGCAGAGAGACAGTGTTAGTAGAGTAAAGCGTAGAGAGACAGTGTTAGTAGAGTAAAGCGCAGAGAGACAGTGTTAGTAGAGTAAAGCGTAGAGAGACAGTGTTAGTAGAGTAAAGCGTAGAGAGACAGTGTTAGTAGAGTGAAGCGTAGAGAGACAGTGTTAGTAGAGTAAAGCGTAGAGAGACAGTGTTAGTAGAGTAAAGCGTAGAGAGACAGTGTTAGTAGAGTAAAGCGTAGAGAGACAGTGTTAGTAGAGTAAAGCGTAGAGAGACAGTGTTAGTAGAGTAAAGCGTAGAGAGACAGTGTTAGTAGAGTAAAGCGTAGAGAGACAGTGTTAGTAGAGTAAAGCGCAGAGAGACAGTGTTAGTAGAGTAAAGCGTAGAGAGACAGTGTTAGTAGAGTAAAGCGTAGAGAGACAGTGTTAGTACAGTAAAGCGCAGAGAGACAGTGTTAGTAGAGTAAAGCGTAGAGAGACAGTGTTAGTAGACTGAAGCGTAGAGAGACAGTGTTAGTAGAGTAAAGCGTAGAGAGACAGTGTTAGTAGAGTAAAGCGTAGAGAGACAGTGTTAGTAGAGTAAAGCGTAGAGAGACAGTGTTAGTAGAGTAAAGCGTAGAGAGACAGTGTTAGTAGAGTAAAGCGTAGAGAGACAGTGTTAGTAGAGTAAAGCGTAGAGAGACAGTGTTAGTAGAGTAAAGCGTAGAGAGACAGTGTTAGTACAGTAAAGCGTAGAGAGACGGTGTTAGTAGAGTAAAGCGTAGAGAGACAGTGTTAGTACAGTAAAGCGTAGAGAGACAGTGTTAGTACAGTAAAGCGTAGAGAGACAGTGTTAGTAGAGTAAAGCGTAGAGAGACAGTGTTAGTAGAGTAAAGTGTAGAGAGACAGTGTTAGTAGAGTGAAGCGTAGAGAGACAGTGTTAGTAGAGTAAAGCGTAGAGAGACGGTGTTAGTAGAGTAAAGCGTAGAGAGACAGTGTTAGTAGAGTAAAGCGTAGAGAGACAGTGTTAGTAGAGTAAAGCGTAGAGAGACAGTGTTAGTAGAGTAAAGCGTAGAGAGACAGTGTTAGTAGAGTAAAGCGTAGAGAGACAGTGTTAGTAGAGTAAAGCGTAGAGAGACAGTGTTAGTAGAGTAAAGCGTAGAGAGACAGTGTTAGTACAGTAAAGCGTAGAGAGACAGTGTTAGTACAGTAAAGCGTAGAGAGACGGTGTTAGTAGAGTAAAGCGTAGAGAGACAGTGTTAGTACAGTAAAGCGTAGAGAGACAGTGTTAGTAGAGTAAAGCGTAGAGAGACAGTGTTAGTAGAGTGAAGCGCAGAGAGACAGTGTTAGTAGAGTAAAGCGTAGAGAGACAGTGTTAGTAGAGTAAAGCGTAGAGAGACAGTGTTAGTAGAGTAAAGCGCAGAGAGACAGTGTTAGTAGAGTAAAGCGCAGAGAGACAGTGTTAGTAGAGTAAAGCGTAGAGAGACGGTGTTAGTAGAGTAAAGCGTAGAGAGACAGTGTTAGTAGAGTGAAGCGTAGAGAGACAGTGTTAGTAGAGTAAAGTGTAGAGAGACAGTGTTAGTAGAGTAAAGCGTAGAGAGACAGTGTTAGTAGAGTAAAGCGTAGAGAGACGGTGTTAGTAGAGTAAAGCGCAGAGAGACAGTGTTAGTAGAGTAAAGCGTAGAGAGACGGTGTTAGTAGAGTAACGCGTAGAGAGACAGTGTTAGTAGAGTAAAGTGTAGAGAGACAGTGTTAGTAGAGTAAAGCGTAGAGAGACGGTGTTAGTAGAGTAAAGCGCAGAGAGACAGTGTTAGTAGAGTAAAGCGTAGAGAGACGGTGTTAGTAGAGTAAAGCGCAGAGAGACAGTGTTAGTAGAGTAAAGCGCAGAGAGACAGTGTTAGTAGAGTAAAGCGTAGAGAGACAGTGTTAGTAGAGTAAAGCGTAGAGAGACAGTGTTAGTAGAGTAAAGCGCAGAGAGACAGTGTTAGTAGAGTAAAGCGTAGAGAGACAGTGTTAGTAGAGTGAAGCGTAGAGAGACGGTGTTAGTAGAGTAAAGCGCAGAGAGACAGTGTTAGTAGAGTAAAGCGTAGAGAGACGGTGTTAGTAGAGTAAAGCGCAGAGAGACAGTGTTAGTAGAGTAAAGCGTAGAGAGACGGTGTTAGTAGAGTAAAGCGCAGAGAGACAGTGTTAGTAGAGTAAAGCGTAGAGAGACAGTGTTAGTAGAGTAAAGCGTAGAGAGACAGTGTTAGTAGAGTAACGCGTAGAGAGACAGTGTTAGTAGAGTAACGCGTAGAGAGACAGTGTTAGTAGAGTGAAGCGTAGAGAGACAGTGTTAGTAGAGTAACGCGTAGAGAGACAGTGTTAGTAGAGTAACGCGTAGAGAGACGGTGTTAGTAGAGTAAAGCGTAGAGAGACAGTGTTAGTAGAGTAAAGCGTAGAGAGACAGTGTTAGTAGAGTAAAGCGCAGAGAGACAGTGTTAGTAGAGTAAAGCGTAGAGAGACAGTGTTAGTAGAGTGAAGCGTAGAGAGACAGTGTTAGTAGAGTGAAGCGTAGAGAGACAGTGTTAGTAGAGTAAAGCGTAGAGAGACAGTGTTAGTAGAGTAAAGCGTAGAGAGACAGTGTTAGTAGAGTAAAGCGTAGAGAGACAGTGTTAGTAGAGTGAAGCGTAGAGAGACAGTGTTAGTACAGTAAAGCGCAGAGAGACAGTGTTAGTAGAGTAAAGTGTAGAGAGACGGTGTTAGTAGAGTAAAGCGTGGAGAGACAGTGTTAGTAGAGTAAAGCGTAGAGAGACAGTGTTAGTAGAGTAAAGCGCAGAGAGACAGTGTTAGTAGAGTAAAGCGTAGAGAGACAGTGTTAGTAGAGTAAAGCGCAGAGAGACAGTGTTAGTAGAGTAAAGCGTAGAGAGACAGTGTTAGTAGAGTAAAGCGCAGAGAGACAGTGTTAGTAGAGTAAAGCGTGGAGAGACAGTGTTAGTAGAGTAAAGCGTAGAGAGACAGTGTTAGTAGAGTAAAGCGCAGAGAGACAGTGTTAGTAGAGTAAAGCGCAGAGAGACAGTGTTAGTAGAGTAAAGCGCAGAGAGACAGTGTTAGTAGAGTAAAGCGTGGAGAGACAGTGTTAGTAGAGTAAAGTGTAGAGAGACAGTGTTAGTAGAGTAAAGCGCAGAGAGACAGTGTTAGTAGAGTAAAGCGCAGAGAGACAGTGTTAGTAGAGTAAAGCGCAGAGAGACAGTGTTAGTAGAGTAAAGCGTAGAGAGACAGTGTTAGTAGAGTAAAGTGTAGAGAGACAGTGTTAGTAGAGTAAAGCGTAGAGAGACAGTGCTAGTAGAGTAAAGTGTAGAGAGACAGTGTTAGTAGAGTAAAGCGTAGAGAGACAGTGCTAGTAGAGTAAAGTGTAGAGAGACAATGTTAGTAGAGTAAAGCGCAGAGAGACAGTGTTAGTAGAGTAAAGTGTAGAGAGACAGTGTTAGTAGAGTAAAGCGTAGAGAGACAGTGCTAGTAGAGTAAAGCGTAGAGAGACAGTGTTAGTAGAGTAAAGCGTAGAGAGACAGTGTTAGTAGAGTAAAGCGTAGAGAGACAGTGTTAGTAGAGTAAAGCGTAGAGAGACAGTGTTAGTAGAGTAACGCGTAGAGAGACAGTGTTAGTAGAGTAAAGCGTAGAGAGACAGTGCTAGTAGAGTAAAGCGTAGAGAGACAGTGTTAGTAGAGTAAAGCGTAGAGAGACAGTGTTAGTAGAGTAAAGCGTAGAGAGACAGTGTTAGTAGAGTAAAGCGTAGAGAGACAGTGTTAGTAGAGTAAAGCGCAGAGAGACAGTGTTAGTAGAGTAAAGCGTAGAGAGACAGTGTTAGTAGAGTAAAGCGTAGAGAGACAGTGTTAGTAGAGTAAAGCGTAGAGAGACAGTGTTAGTAGAGTAAAGCGCAGAGAGACAGTGTTAGTAGAGTAACGCGTAGAGAGACAGTGTTAGTAGAGTGAAGCGCAGAGAGACAGTGTTAGTAGAATAAAGCGTAGAGAGACGGTGTTAGTAGAATAAAGCGTAGAGAGACAGTGTTAGTAGAATAAAGCGTAGAGAGACAGTGTTAGTAGAATAAAGCGCAGAGAGACAGTGTTAGTAGAATAAAGCGTAGAGAGACAGTGTTAGTAGAATAAAGCGTAGAGAGACGGTGTTAGTAGAATAAAGCGTAGAGAGACAGTGTTAGTAGAATAAAGCGTAGAGAGACAGTGTTAGTAGAATAAAGCGTAGAGAGACAGTGTTAGTAGAATAAAGCGTAGAGAGACGGTGTTAGTAGAGTAAAGCGCAGAGAGACAATGTTAGTAGAGTGAAGCGTAGAGAGACAATGTTAGTAAAGTAAAGCGTAGAGAGACAGTGTTAGTAGAGTAAAGCGCAGAGAGACAGTGTTAGTAAAGTAAAGCGCAGAGAGACAGTGTTAGTAGAATAAAGCGTAGAGAGACGGTGTTAGTAGAGTAAAGCGTAGAGAGACAGTGTTAGTAGAGTAAAGCGCAGAGAGACAGTGTTAGTAGAGTAAAGCGTAGAGAGACAGTGTTAGTAGAGTAAAGCGCAGAGAGACAGTGTTAGTAGAATAAAGCGTAGAGAGACGGTGTTAGTAGAGTACAGCGTAGAGAGACAATGTTAGTAGAGTGAAGCGTAGAGAGACAATGTTAGTAAAGTAAAGCGTAGAGAGACAGTGGTAGTAGAGTAAAGCGTAGAGAGACAATGTTAGTAGAGTGAAGCGTAGAGAGACAGTGTTAGTAGAGTAAAGCGTAGAGAGACAGTGTTAGTAGAGTAAAGCGTAGAGAGACAGTGTTAGTAGAGTAAAGCGTAGAGAGACAGTGTTAGTAGAGTAAAGCGTAGAGAGACAGTGTTAGTAGAGTAAAGCGTAGAGAGACGGTGTTAGTAGAGTACAGCGTAGAGAGACAGTGTTAGTAGAGTACAGCGTAGAGAGACAGTGTTAGTAGAGTACAGCGTAGAGAGACAGTGTTAGTAGAGTGAAGCGTAGAGAGACAGTGTTAGTAGAGTAAAGCGTAGAGAGACAGTGTTAGTAGAGTACAGCGTAGAGAGACAGTGTTAGTAGAGTGAAGCGTAGAGAGACAGTGTTAGTAGAGTAAAGCGCAGAGAGACAGTGTTAGTAGAGTAAAACGTAGAGAGACAGTGTTAGTAGAGTAAAGCGTAGAGAGACAGTGTTAGTAGAGTGAAGCGTAGAGAGACAGTGTTAGTAGAGTGAAGCGTAGAGAGACAGTGTTAGTAGAGTACAGCGTAGAGAGACAGTGTTAGTAGAGTGAAGCGTAGAGAGACAGTGTTAGTAGAGTAAAGCGCAGAGAGACAGTGTTAGTAGAGTAAAGCGTAGAGAGACGGTGTTAGTAGAGTAAAGCGTAGAGAGACGGTGTTAGTAGAGTAAAGCGTAGAGAGACGGTGTTAGTAGAGTACAGCGTAGAGAGACAGTGTTAGTAGAGTAAAGCGTAGAGAGACAGTGTTAGTAGAGTAAAGCGCAGAGAGACAGTGTTAGTAGAGTAAAGCGTAGAGAGACGGTGTTAGTAGAGTACAGCGTAGAGAGACAGTGTTAGTAGAGTAAAGCGCAGAGAGACAGTGTTAGTAGAGTGAAGCGCAGAGAGACAGTGTTAGTAGAGTAAAGCGTAGAGAGACAATGTTAGTAGAGTAAAGCGTAGAGAGACAGTGTTAGTAGAGTAAAGCGTAGAGAGACAGTGTTAGTAGAGTAAAGCGTAGAGAGACAGTGTTAGTAGAGTGAAGCGTAGAGAGACAGTGTTAGTAGAGTAAAGCGTAGAGAGACAGTGTTAGTAGAGTAAAGCGTAGAGAGACAGTGTTAGTAGAGTAAAGCGTAGAGAGACAGTGTTAGTAGAGTAAAGCGTAGAGAGACAGTGTTAGTAGAGTAAAGCGTAGAGAGACAGTGTTAGTAGAGTACAGCGTAGAGAGACAGTGTTAGTAGAGTAAAGCGTAGAGAGACAATGTTAGTAGAGTACAGCGTAGAGAGACAGTGTTAGTAGAGTAAAGCGTAGAGAGACAGTGTTAGTAGAGTACAGCGTAGAGAGACAGTGTTAGTAGAGTAAAGCGTAGAGAGACAGTGTTAGTAGAGTACAGCGTAGAGAGACAGTGTTAGTAGAGTAGAGCGTAGAGAGACAGTGTTAGTAGAGTAGAGCGTAGAGAGACGGTGTTAGTAGAGTGAAGCGTAGAGAGACAGTGTTAGTAGAGTGAAGCGTAGAGAGACAGTGTTAGTAGAGTAAAGCGCAGAGAGACAGTGTTAGTAGAGTAAAGCGTAGAGAGACAGTGTTAGTAGAGTAAAGCGCAGAGAGACAGTGTTAGTAGAGTAAAGCGTAGAGAGACAATGTTAGTAGAGTAAAGCGTAGAGAGACAGTGTTAGTAGAGTAACGCGCAGAGAGACAGTGTTAGTAGAGTAAAGCGTAGAGAGACAGTGTTAGTAGAGTAACGCGTAGAGAGACAGTGTTAGTAGAGTGAAGCGTAGAGAGACAGTGTTAGTAGAGTGAAGCGTAGAGAGACAGTGTTAGTAGAGTAAAGCGTAGAGAGACAGTGTTAGTAGAGTAGAGCGTAGAGAGACAGTGTTAGTAGAGTGAAGCGTAGAGAGACAGTGTTAGTAGAGTAAAGCGTAGAGAGACAGTGTTAGTAGAGTGAAGCGTAGAGAGACAGTGTTAGTAGAGTAGAGCGTAGAGAGACAGTGTTAGTAGAGTAAAGCGTAGAGAGACAATGTTAGTAGAGTAAAGCGTAGAGAGACAGTGTTAGTAGAGTAAAGCGCAGAGAGACAGTGTTAGTAGAGTAAAGCGTAGAGAGACAGTGTTAGTAGAGTAACGCGTAGAGAGACAGTGTTAGTAGAGTGAAGCGTAGAGAGACAGTGTTAGTAGAGTGAAGCGTAGAGAGACAGTGTTAGTAGAGTAGAGCGTAGAGAGACAGTGTTAGTAGAGTGAAGCGTAGAGAGACAGTGTTAGTAGAGTAAAGCGTAGAGAGACAGTGTTAGTAGAGTGAAGCGTAGAGAGACAGTGTTAGTAGAGTAGAGCGTAGAGAGACAGTGTTAGTAGAGTGAAGCGTAGAGAGACAGTGTTAGTAGAGTAAAGCGTGGAGAGACAGTGTTAGTAGAGTGAAGTGTAGAGAGACAGTGTTAGTAGAGTAAAGCGCAGAGAGACAGTGTTAGTAGAGTAAAGCGTAGAGAGACAGTGTTAGTAGAGTGAAGTGTAGAGAGACAGTGTTAGTAGAGTAAAGCGCAGAGAGACAGTGTTAGTAGAGTAAAGCGCAGAGAGACAGTGTTAGTAGAGTGAAGCGTAGAGAGACAGTGTTAGTAGAGTGAAGCGTAGAGAGACAGTGTCAGTAGAGTGAAGCGTAGAGAGACAGTGTTAGTAGAGTAAAGTGTAGAGAGACAGTGTTAGTAGAGTAAAGCGTAGAGAGACAGTGTTAGTAGAGTGAAGCGTAGAGAGACGGTGTTAGTAGAGTAAAGCGTAGAGAGACAGTGTTAGTAGAGTAAAGTGTAGAGAGACAGTGTTAGTAGATTAAAGCGTAGAGAGACGGTGTTAGTAGATTAAAGCGTAGAGAGACAGTGTTAGTAGAGTAAAGTGTAGAGAGACAGTGTTAGTAGAGTAGAGCGTGGAGAGACAGTGTTAGTAGAGTAAAGCGTAGAGAGACAGTGTTAGTAGAGTAAAGCGTAGAGAGACAGTGTTAGTAGAGTAAAGCGTAGAGAGACAGTGTTAGTAGAGTGAAGCGTAGAGAGACAGTGTTAGTAGAGTAAAGCGTGGAGAGACAGTGTTAGTAGAGTAAAGCGTAGAGAGACAGTGTTAGTAGAGTAACGCGTAGAGAGACAGTGTTAGTAGAGTAACGCGTAGAGAGACAGTGTTAGTAGAGTAACGCGTAGAGAGACAGTGTTAGTAGAGTAAAGCGTAGAGAGACAGTGTTAGTAGAGTAAAGCGTAGAGAGACAGTGTTAGTAGAGTAAAGCGCAGAGAGACAGTGTTAGTAGAGTGAAGCGCAGAGAGACAGTGTTAGTAGAGTAAAGCGTGGAGAGACAGTGTTAGTAGAGTGAAGCGCAGAGAGACAGTGTTAGTAGAGTAAAGCGTGGAGAGACAGTGTTAGTAGAGTGAAGCGCAGAGAGACAGTGTTAGTAGAGTAAAGCGTAGAGAGACAGTGTTAGTAGAGTGAAGCGTGGAGAGACAGTGTTAGTAGAGTAACGCGTAGAGAGACAGTGTTAGTAGAGTAAAGCGCAGAGAGACAGTGTTAGTAGAGTAAAGCGTAGAGAGACAATGTTAGTAGAGTGAAGCGCAGAGAGACAGTGTTAGTAGAGTGAAGCGTGGAGAGACAGTGTTAGTAGAGTAACGCGTAGAGAGACAGTGTTAGTAGAGTAAAGCGTAGAGAGACAGTGTTAGTAGAGTGAAGCGCAGAGAGACAGTGTTAGTAGAGTAAAGCGTAGAGAGACAGTGTTAGTAGAGTGAAGCGTGGAGAGACAGTGTTAGTAGAGTAACGCGTAGAGAGACAGTGTTAGTAGAGTAAAGCGCAGAGAGACAGTGTTAGTAGAGTAAAGCGTGGAGAGACAGTGTTAGTAGAGTAAAGCGTAGAGAGACAGTGTTAGTAGAGTGAAGCGTGGAGAGACAGTGTTAGTAGAGTAACGCGTAGAGAGACAGTGTTAGTAGAGTAAAGCGCAGAGAGACAGTGTTAGTAGAGTAAAGCGTAGAGAGACAATGTTAGTAGAGTGAAGCGTAGAGAGACAGTGTTAGTAGAGTAACGCGTAGAGAGACAGTGTTAGTAGAGTAAAGCGCAGAGAGACAGTGTTAGTAGAGTAAAGCGTAGAGAGACAATGTTAGTAGAGTGAAGCGTAGAGAGACAGTGTTAGTAGAGTGAAGCGTAGAGAGACAGTGTTAGTAGAGTAAAGCGCGGAGAGACAGTGTTAGTAGAGTAAAGCGTAGAGAGACAGTGTTAGTAGAGTACAGCGTAGAGAGACAGTGTTAGTAGAGTACAGCGTAGAGAGACAGTGTTAGTAGAGTAAAGCGTAGAGAGACAGTGTTAGTAGAGTAAAGCGTAGAGAGACAGTGTTAGTAGAGTAAAGCGTAGAGAGACAGTGTTAGTAGAGTGAAGCGCAGAGAGACAGTGTTAGTAGAGTAAAGCGCAGAGAGACGGTGTTAGTAGAGTAAAGCGCAGAGAGACAGTGTTAGTAGAGTAACGCGTAGAGAGACAGTGTTAGTAGAGTAAAGCGTGGAGAGACAGTGTTAGTAGAGTGAAGCGCAGAGAGACGGTGTTAGTAGAGTAAAGCGCAGAGAGACAGTGTTAGTAGAGTGAAGCGCAGAGAGACAGTGTCAGTAGAGTAAAGCGTAGAGAGACAGTGTTAGTAGAGTAAAGCGTAGAGAGACAGTGTCAGTAGAGTAAAGCGTAGAGAGACAGTGTTAGCAGAGTAAAGCGTAGAGAGACGGTGTTAGTAGAGTAAAGCGCAGAGAGACAGTGTTAGTAGAGTGAAGCGTAGAGAGACAGTGTTAGTAGAGTAAAGCGTAGAGAGACAGTGTTAGTAGAGTAACGCGTAGAGAGACAGTGTTAGTAGAGTAAAGCGTAGAGAGACAGTGTTAGTAGAGTAAAGCGTAGAGAGACAGTGTTAGTAGAGTACAGCGTAGAGAGACAGTGTTAGTAGAGTGAAGCGCAGAGAGACAGTGTTAGTAGAGTAAAGCGTAGAGAGACAGTGTTAGTAGAGTGAAGCGCAGAGAGACAGTGTTAGTAGAGTGAAGCGCAGAGAGACAGTGTTAGTAGAGTAAAGCGTAGAGAGACAGTGTTAGTAGAGTGAAGCGCAGAGAGACAGTGTTAGTAGAGTAAAGCGTAGAGAGACAGTGTTAGTAGAGTAAAGCGTAGAGAGACAGTGTTAGTAGAGTAAAGCGTAGAGAGACAGTGTTAGTAGAGTAAAGCGCAGAGAGACAGTGTTAGTAGAGTAAAGCGCAGAGAGACAGTGTTAGTAGAGTAAAGCGTAGAGAGACAGTGTTAGTAGAGTAAAGCGTAGAGAGACAGTGTTAGTAGAGTAAAGCGTAGAGAGACAGTGTTAGTAGAGTAAAGCGTAGAGAGACAGTGTTAGTAGAGTAAAGCGTAGAGAGACAGTGTTAGTAGAGTGAAGCGTAGAGAGACAGTGTTAGTAGAGTGAAGCGTAGAGAGACAATGTTAGTACAGTAAAGCGTAGAGAGACAGTGTTAGTAGAGTGAAGCGTAGAGAGACAGTGTTAGTACAGTAAAGCGTAGAGAGACAGTGCTAGTAGAGTGAAGCGTAGAGAGACAGTGTTAGTAGAGTGAAGCGTAGAGAGACAGTGTTAGTAGAGTACAGCGTAGAGAGACAGTGTTAGTAGAGTAAAGCGTAGAGAGACAGTGTTAGTAGAGTACAGCGTAGAGAGACAGTGTTAGTAGATTAAAGCGTAGAGAGACAGTGTTAGTAGATTAAAGCGTAGAGAGACAGTGTTAGTAGAGTACAGCGTAGAGAGACGGTGTTAGTAGAGTAAAGCGTAGAGAGACAGTGTTAGTAGAGTAAAGTGTAGAGAGACAGTGTTAGTAGAGTACAGCGTAGAGAGACAGTGTTAGTAGATTAAAGCGTAGAGAGACAGTGTTAGTAGAGTACAGCGTAGAGAGACAGTGTTAGTAGAGTAAAGCGTAGAGAGACAGTGGTAGCGAGAACGCAGTGAGCAGACAGGGTAGCCATGCATCGGAAGGATGCAGAGTAGGAGAAACTGTAGAGACGACAAGCGTAGCGATAGTGAGGTAGAGGGCACGGAGAGACGCGGAGCGGTGGCGCGGCGAAGGTGGACTCTAAGAGGAAAATAAAGAGGAGAGAAAGACAACCCTTGTACGAGTCCTACATATATATATATACGGTGCGTGTAAAACAACCCCCTACCTCCTCGCGGTGCCGGACGGGCAACTCTGTCGTGGACAGTGCTGTGGGGGGAGGGTCAATTCCGATTGGCCTCTCCCCTCATGGCGTCTGTGACCACCACAGCGGCTAAATGGGGGCTCTGGACGGGTGCGAGGGGCTGGTAACCCCTCCACCTTCAATTAATTACCACTAAATCACAAATTAAATATGTAACTAATAAGCTTGTGCCGGAGGTCCCGGGGGGACAGGCATCTTTGACGTCTCCTGGCCAAACCGAATTTAGCGGAGCAAAGAGAAACAACAAAACGCCACTACGGATGGCCACGTGGAATGTTCGAATGCTCACTGCGGAGGAGAGGCTGCCACTCCTTTGTCGGGAGCTGGACCGGTACCGCCTGGATCTCTGTGGCATTCAGGAGGTCCGGTGGACCGGATCTGGCTCCTGCCACCATGAGGGGTGGACAGTCCTTGGGGCAGCAAACTGCCAAACAGGGTGTGGCTCTTCTTCTGAACAAACGAATGAAAGGGGCATGGGAGTGTGAGGGTGAGGTGTGGGAAGCTGTAAGCTCCAGGCTACTTTGGGCTCGCCTTCTCATCAACCAGAGGCGAGGAGTGGTAGTCGTGGTTACTTATGCCCCCACCAAAGACAAACATCTGTGGAGGGATGCAGGCAAGGCCGATGAGTCAGATGCCTTCCATGACCTCCTGTCACAGGTGCTGGCTAAAGTGGCCCCTTGGGATAGAGTCATCTTGTTGGCGCTGCTGCTGAACCTGGAGCTTGCCATCCAGACACCACACAACTCCCAATCAGTGATGGGGCAGTTGTGGCGAGAGTGGAGAGTTTCCCATATCTGGGCAGTGTGCTTATGACCGGCTCCGGTCTCACTCCGAATCAGTCGAGCGGCAATATCTTTTCATCGGTTGCGTAACGCAGTGTGGAAGCTACCTGGTCTCTCACTCCACACGAAGCTTCAGGTCTTCTCGGCCACAGTCATTCCCTCCCTTCTCTACGCTTGCGAAACGTGGACCCCCCTAATGGAGCATCTTCGCCTCTTAGTAACGTTTAGGCTGGCCTGCCTACGATCCATCCTGGGTTTAACCAGGCTGGATTGTGTGAGGAGCTCACGAATCCTTGAAAGATCTGGACAAAGTCCCATTGGGGAGCTCCTCCGGCAGGCAAGGCTGCGTTGGCTGGGTCACGTAGTCTGCATTCCCAGCCACCGCATGCCTAAACAGCTTTTGTTCGGCCGGATCGAGGGGGCTAAACGGGCGCGGCACGGGCAAAAGAAGAGATGGAGTGACGTGGTACAGGAGGACGTGGAGATGAGTGGACTTGCCGACGACCGGTACCAGCGGTGTCAAGCATTTGTGGAGGAGGCTCGTGAAGGACGCTACTGGGCAGTTGGAGGCAGTCGCCCTCCAATAACAACGGAGGGCAGAGGAGCGCCGGGTGGCTAAAGCACAGCAAGTTGGCACAGTAGGGGGCACAGGTGGTGCATCAGCCAGTCATCTCGGTCATCTTGGTCAGACGACCCGTGGCACCTGCTGGGTCTGCCCCGTGACCTCCTGCCAGCGGGCGTTCGACACTTCACGTGGCCTCAAGGTGCACATGGCCTGGCACAAGCGTCGTGATGACGTCACCGCCACTTAGTGGCGAATGGCGGTTGTTGTTGTTGTTGTGTGACGCTGTGACGGTGTGACGCTGTGGCAGTGTGACGTTGTGTGGTTGTGTGACGCTGTGTGGGGGTGTGACGCTGTGTGGTTGTGTGACGCTGTGTGGAGGTGTGACGCTGTGTGACTGTGTGACGCTGTGTGGAGGTGTGACGCTGTGTGGAGGTGTGACGCTGTGTGGTGGTGTGACGCTGTGTGGAGGTGTGACGCTGTGTGACTGTGTGACGCTGTGTGGAGTTGTGAGGCTGTGTGGAGGTGTGACGCTGTGTGGAGGTGTGACGCTGTGTGGAGGTGTGACGCTGTGTAGTGGTGTGACGCTGTGTGATGGTGTGACGTTGTGTGGTGGTGTGACGCTGTGTGATGGTGTGACGCTGTGTGACTGTGACGCTGTGTGACTGTGTGACGCTGTGTGATGGTGTGACGCTGTGTGGTTGTGTGACGCTGTGTGACGATGTGTGATGCTGTGTAACGGTGTGACGCGCGTGTCACCTGTGCGTGGATGATCTGCTGCTTGGCGTCGATCACCGCCTGCATCTCGGCGTGGTCCCTCGTGAGCTCCTCCTCCACGGCGATCAGCCTGGGGGGTCACCCACCCAGTCACCCAGTCACCCAGTCACTCACCAACTCACCCAGTCACCCACCAACTCACCCAGTGACTCACTCACTCACTCACCCACCCACTCACTCACTCACTCACCCAGCCACTCACCCGCTCACCCACCCACCCAGTCACCCACTCCACCACCCATCCAGTCACCCACTCCACCACCCATTCACCCAGTCACCCACCCACCCACTCCCTCACCCACCCACCCACTCCCTCACCCACCTACCCACTCCCTCACCCACCCACTCCACCACCCACCCACTCCCTCACCCACCCAGTCACCCACCCGCCCACCGACCTGCTGATGATGCCCTTCATCTGCGCCTCCTTGTCCTCCTGCTGCCGCCGCAGGCGCTCTCCACTCTCCTCGAGGCGAGCGCGGTACTCCTGCTGCACCGCCTCGCGCTGCTCCTCCTGCAGCCGCAGCCGCTGGGCGCTCTCCTGCTGCCGGCGCGTCGACGCCGCCAGCAGCTCGCGCAGCGCACTCAGCTCACACTCGTACTGACGGGGGGGGGGGGGGCATCAGCATCATGACTACTACTACTACCGTCACCACCACCACCACTACCGTCATCACCACCACCACTACCGTCACCTTCACCACCACCACCACTACCGTCACCTTCACCACCACTATTGTCATCACCACCACCACTACCGTCACCACCACCACTACCGTCACCACCACCACCACCACCACTACCGTCACCACCACCACCACTACCGTCACCACCACCACCACTACCGTCACCACCACCACCACCACAACCACCACTACCATCACCACCACCACCACTACCGTCACCACCACAACTACCGTCACCACCACCACTACCGTCACCACCACCACCACTACCGTCACCACCACCACCACTACCGTCACCACCACCACCACTACCGTCACCACCACCACCACCACCACTACCACCACCACCACTACCATCACCACCACCACTACCGTCACCACCACCACCACCACAACCACCACTACCATCACCACCACCACCACTACCGTCACCACCACCACTACCGTCACCACCACCACTACCGTCACCACCACCACCACTACCGTCACCACCACCACCACTACCGTCACCACCACCACCACTACCGTCACCACCACCACCACTACCGTCACCACCACCACCACCACCACTACCACCACCACCACTACCATCACCACCACCACTACCGTCACCACCACCACTACCGTCACCACCACCACCACCACTACCACCACTACCGTCACCACCACCACCACTACCGTCACCACCACCACCACCACCACTACCACCACCACCACTACCATCACCACCACCACTACCGTCACCACCACCACTACCGTCACCACCACCACCACCACTACCACCACTACCGTCACCACCACCACCACTACCGTCACCTTTACCACCACCACCACTACCGTCACCTTCACCACCACTATTGTCATCACCACCACCACTACCGTCACCACCACCACCACTACCGTCACCACCACCACCACTACCGTCACCACCACCACCACTACCGTCACCACCACCACCACCACTACCACCACCACCACTACCGTCACCACCACCACTACCGTCACCACCACCACTACCGTCACCACCACCACCACCACTACCACCACTACCGTCACCACCACCACCACTACCGTCACCTTTACCACCACCACCACTACCGTCACCTTCACCACCACTATTGTCATCACCACCACCACTACCGTCACCACCACCACTACCGTCACCACCACCATCACCACCACTACCGTCACCACCACCACCACTACCGTCACCACCACCACCACTACCGTCACCACCACCACTACCACCACCACTACCACAACCACCACTACCATCACCACCACCACCACTACCGTCACCACCACCACTACCGTCACCACCACCACTACCGTCACCACCACCACCACTACCGTCACCACCACCACCACTACCGTCACCACCACTACCGTCACCACCACCACCACTACCGTCACCACCACCACCACCACTACCACCACCACCACTACCGTCACCACCACCACCACTACCGTCACCACCACCACCACTACCGTCACCACCACCACTACCGTCACCACCACCACTACCGTCACCACCACCACCACCACTACCACCACCACCACTACCGTCACCACCACCACTACCGTCACCACCACCACCACCACTACCACCACTACCGTCACCACCACTACCACCACCACCACTACCGTCACCACCACCACTACCGTCACCACCACCACCACCACTACCACCACTACCGTCACCACCACCACCACTACCGTCACCACCACCACCACTACCGTCACCATCATCACCACTACAACAACCACCGCCGCCACCCCTACTGCTACCGGCTTACTCGCCCACCCACCCACTCACTGACTCACTCACCTTCCCACGCACTCACCCGCTCACCCACTTACTCACTCACCCACCTACTCACCCACTCACCCACCTACCCACCCACTCACTCAATTAGTCACCCACTCGCCCACCTACCCACCCACTGACTCACTCACCCACTCACCTACTCATCCACTTACTCAGTGACCCACTCACTGACTCACTCACCGACTCACCTACCCACCCACTCACCCACTCACTCACTCACTAACTCACCCACTCACTCACCTACCCACCCACTCACCCACCTACTCACACACTCACCCACCTACTCACACACTCACTCACCCACCCACCCACCCACTCACTCACCCACCCACCCACTCACCCACCCACCCACCCACTCTCAAACCCACCCACCCACTCACTCACTCACTCACCCACCCACCCACTCACTCACCTACCCACCTACCCACCCACTCACTCACTCACTCACCTTCCTGAGGATGTGCTGCTGCTGCTCGTCAGTGTGCTGCTGCTGCTGGTGGTGGAGGTCTTCAGTGTGGTGCTGATGGTGGTGGTGGTGCTGGAGGTCTTCAGTGTGCTGGTGGTGGTGGAGGTCGTCAGGGTCGTGGTCGCTGCACTGCAGGTGCAGGAGCCAGGCCGCAGTGCGCTCCACCGGAGACAGGTCAGCCGCACTCACGGGGGAGTCGGGCTGCGTCACAGCGCACGTCACACCACGCGTCACACCACGCGTCACACCACGCGTCACACCACGCGTCACACCACGCGTCACACCACGCGTCACACCACGCGTCACACCACGCGTCACACCACGCGTCACACCACGCGTCACACCACGCGTCACACCACGCGACACACCACGCGTCACACCACGCGTCACACCACGCGTCACACCACGCGTCACACCACGCGTCACACCACGCGACACACCACGCGACACACCACGCGTCACACCACGCGACACACCACGCGTCACACCACGCGACACACCACGCGTCACACCACGCGTCACACCACGCGTCACACCACGCGTCACACCACGCGTCACACCACGCGTCACACCACGCGTCACACCACGCGTCACACCACGCGTCACACCACGCGACACACCACGTGACACACACACCACGTGTCACACCACGCGTCACACCACGCGTCACACCACGCGTCACACCACGCGTCACACCACGCGTCACACCACGCGTCACACCACGCGTCACACCACGCGTCACACCACGCGTCACACCACGCGTCACACCACGTGTCACACCACGTGTCACACCACGTGACACACCACGTGACACACCACGCGTCACACGTGTCACACCACGTGTCACACCACGTGTCACACCACGCGTCACACCACGCGTCACACCACGTGACACACCACGCGTCACACCACGCGTCACACCACGCGTCACACCACGTGTCCACAAATCCTTGAAAGATCTGGGCAAAGTCCCATCAGTGAGCTCCTCCGGCAGGCAAGGCTGCGTTGGCTGGGTCATGTAGCCCGCATGCCCAGCCACCGCATGCCTAAACAGCTTTTGTTCGGCCGGATCGAGGGGGCTAAACGGGCGCGGCACGGGCTAGAGAAGAGATGGAGTGATGTGGTACAGGAGGACGTGGAGCTGAGTGGACTTGCCGATGACTGGTACCAGCGGTGTCAAGATCGGCCTCAGTGGAGGAGGCTCGTGAAGGACGCTACTGGGCAGTTGGAGGCAGTCGCCCTCCAGCAACAATGGAGAGCGGAGGAGCGACGCTCACAACAACGAGCGGAGCGCCGGGTGGCTAAAGCACAGCAAGTTGGCACAGTAGGGGGCACAGGTAGTGCATCAGCCAGTCATCTCGGTCATCTCAGTCAGTCGACCCGTGGCACCTGGGTCTGCCCCGTGACCTCCTGCCAGCGGGCGTTCGACACTTCACGTGGCCTCAAGGTGCACTTGGCCTGGCACAAGCGTCGTGGTGACGTCACCGCCACTGAGTGGCGAATGGCGGTTGTTGTTGTTGTTGCACTCACCGGGACCCGGTGAGCCGATGGGCGTGACGCTGGGGTGGGGCTCTCGCCCTTGGACGACCCGGAATGTTGCCGTGGCCGGGCCAACGGCACCAACGCCGCCGCCGCCGCCCCCCCAAATGGGGGGCCCTGCGTGCCAGAGGTCCCCTCGGGGGGTCCCGCTGGGGGTCCCGCTGGGGGTCCCGGCGGACCCCGGCGGACCCCTTTGCCTCCCGGGGGAGGACCGGCGTCTGTGCAGGGCCAGGGCACGGAGGTTAGATGCTTAGAAACTACATGAGAGTTCATGGTTTAGTGTGTGGGTCTCTGTGGGTCTCTGTGGGTCTCTGTGGGTCTCTGTGGGTATCTGTGGGTCTCTGTGGGTCTCTGTGGGTCTTTGTGGGTCTCTGTGGGTCTCTGTGGGTCTCTGTGGATCTCTGTGGGTCTCTGTGGGTCTCTGTGGGTCTCTGTTGGTCTCTGTGGGTCTCTGTGAGACTATGGGTCTCTGTGGGTCTCTGTGGGTCTCTGTGGGTGTATGTGGGTCTCTGTGGGTCTCTGTGGGTCTCTGTGGGTCTCTGTGGGTCTCTGTGGGTCTCTGTTGGTCTCTGTGGGTCTCTGTGAGACTATGGGTCTCTGTGGGTCTCTGTGGGTCTCTGTGGGTGTATGTGGGTGTCTGTGGGTCTCTGTGGGTCTCTGTGAGACTATGGGTGTCTGTGGGTCTCTGTGGGTCTCTGTGGATGTCTATGGGTCTTTATGGGTCTCTGTGGGTCTCTGTGGGTGTCTGTGGGTGTCTGTGGGTGTCTGTGGGTCTCTGTGGGTCTCTGTGGGTCTCTGTTGGTCTCTGTGGGTCTCTGTGAGACTATGGGTCTCTGTGGGTCTCTGTGGGTGTATGTGGGTGTCTGTGGGTCTCTGTGGGTCTCTGTGGGTCTCTGTGGGTCTCTGTGAGACTATGGGTGTCTGTGGGTCTCTGTGGGTCTCTGTGGATGTCTATGGGTCTCTGTGGGTCTCTGTGGGTCTCTGTGGGTGTCTGTGGGTGTCTGTGGGTCTCTGTGGATCTCTGTGGGTCTCTGTGGGTCTCTGTGGGTCTCTGTGGGTCTCTATGGGTGTCTATGTTGTTTAAGCTTCTCTGTGGCTCTGTGGGTCTCTGTGGGTCTCTGTGGGTCTCTGTGGGTCTCTGTGGGTCTCTATGTAGACACATAGAGATACATAGAGACCCTTAGACCACGTGTCTCTCCGTGTCTCTCTGTATCTCTCTGGGTCTCTATGTAGACACATAGAGATACATAGAGACACACAGACTGTGTGTGTGTCTCCGTGGGTCTCTATGTAGACCTGTAGTGACACACAGAGACTGAGAGAGCGACCCATAGACTATGTCTCTCTCTGTCTCACTATGGGTCTACATAAAGACCCATAGACTATGTGGTAGCAGCAGCAGCAACAGAAGCAGCATCAGCAGCAGTAGAAGAAGCAGTAGAAGCAGCAGTAGTAGCAGCAGTAGCAGCAGAAGCAGCAGCAGCAGTAGTAGCAGCAGTAGCAGCATCAGCAGCAGCAGTAGAAGCAGTCGAATCAGCAGCATCAGCATCGTCATCATCATCGTCACTCACCCTCCGCTCGCCACTGCGGCCCCAGGCTGTTGATCTTTCCCTGCAGCAGCTGCAGCTGCTGCTGCTGCATCGCCGCACCTCCCCGTCTCACCAAGTCCTCGGTGCCGCTGTACGTGTGGTGCTTGGTCACCTCCTCCGAGTCTCCTCTTCTCCTACCACCACCACCACGACCACCACCGCCACCGCCACCACCACCACCACCACCACCACCGCCACCGTCACGGCCCCTCTGCTGTGCAGCTATTGCCGAGAAGTTGAAGAGCGGGTTCTGAAAGGACAGCGGTTGGAGCTGCTGCTGCTGCTGTTGTTGTTGAAGCAGCAGCTGTTGTTGTTGTTGTTGGTTGTGCTGGTGGTTGTTGTAGTGGTGGTGGTGGTCAGAGGTGGTGGTCCAGGAGCGTTCGTCCGCGGCTCTCTCCGCCGCGTGCTTCTCGGGCTGCTGCAGGTCGAGCAGCGAGAGGCTTTTGCTGCCGTTCCAGCGCGGCGCGTGGTGCTGATGATGCTGCTGCTGATGCTGCTGCTGCTGCTGCTGATGATGATGATGAGTGGAGGAAGAGGACGAGGAGGAGGTGGAGGCGTGGTGGAGTGAGCGGGACATCCCGTCGCTCTTTGCGGCGGTGACGGTGGGAGCCAGGTGGGACTGGGATGACGACGCTCGGTAGAACGATCCACCACCGCCACCACCGCCGCCACCACCGCCACCACCACCACCACCACCACCGTCGTTGTCCTGAGTGGTGGTGGTGATGGTGGTGGAGGATTTCCTGGGGAAGTCGCCCCTAGGCCGGAGGGAAGGAGGGGGGACGACATTGGCAAGAATTTCGATTTGAAGCTTTCGTGACTGCAGGGATTCATCTTCTTGGTTCTTTCGGTAAAGTCACGTAGAATGGAAATTATAAAATAATAAAAATAAAACATAAGATAAAATTCTCACGACGTTTCGGCCACAACGCAAGCAGCCGTCCTCAGGTGAAGAACAGGTCTGTCAGAAAGACAGCGTCTGAATGAAACACCACCAGGCTTGGCAGCGTATATTTAAGCTGCTGGGTTGGAGGGGGAAGAGCGCCTTCCCCCTCCAACCCAGCTTCAATATACGCTGTGAGAATGATTTTATTATGTTGTATTTTTATTATTTTATTATTTCCATTCTACGTGACTTTACCGAAAGAACCAAGAAGATGACATTGGCAAGGTTGAGTGAGCACGTGTCTGTGTGTGTGTGTCTGTGTGTGTGTGTCTGTGTGTGTGTCTGTGTGTGTGTCCGACAAAACAACAGCCTACCTCCTCGCGGTGCCGGATGGGCAACGCTGTGGTGGGCAGTGCCGTGGTGGGGGGGAGGGCCAATGTAGATTGGCCATTCCCCTCATGGCGTCTGCGTATCGCTGTTATTGTGCCAAGAAGCGCTGTTCCCATTGCAGTTGCCGGCAATACCGGCCACACGCCGATAGGAGGCGACAGAGGGGCTGAGCCCCCATGCTGAGCGCCTATGGGCCATAGGGCCCAACGGTTACCTGAAGTATTCTTAGGTTTTTTGGGTAAAGTCACGTAGGTAAAAAATTTAAATTAATAAAAGTAAAATAAAATAAAAATTAAATAAAAATCACGACGTTTCGGAGGCAACACAAGCTTCCGTCTTCAGGTGGAACCGTCACAGCCCGACAGCTGTATCAAGTAAATGAGAGATTCCAAGAGATACTACCCCGTATATATACTGGTTGAGGGGGTGGGGGGATGGGCCAGGACAGGCCCCCTTTTTATTATTATGGTAAGGTGCGGCTTGAGACTACGGCTAGTCTACCTTAAGTAACAGGTTACCTTAAGACTTAAGTAACAGCATGTAAAAGGGGGCAGACCCCAGACCCCAGGAGGCGGAGCTGTGGGATGACATCATCCCCGGATCCTTCTAGAAGGTTCGAGAAGGGAGGCGTGGCCGGGTGGCGGAGAGAGCTCACGGCAGAGGTCGCAAACGGGTTTTGATTCATCTTCTTGGTTCTTCCGGTAAAGTCACGTAGAATGGAAATAGTAAAATAATAAAAATAAAACATAATAACATAATTCTCACGACGTTTCGGCCACAACGCAAGCAGCCGTCCTCAGGTGGAGAACAGGTCTGTCGTACCCGTACCCGGCCGCACCAGGGTCGCAAATGGGTACCCGTACCCGGCCGGGTACGGGTAGCCGTTCCCTACCCGTACCCGTACCCTACCCGAAATGAGTGACAAACGGCTACTCACCAGTGACTCACGGCCTACCCGTACCCGTACCCGGCCGCACCAGGGTCTCAAACGGGTACCCGTACCCGGCCGGGTACGGGTAGCCGGGTATCGGGTAGGGTACGGGTATCGGGTACTCGGTTGCGACCTCTGGCTTACGGCTCTGTATAAAAGCCGGACCTCTGAACGGTCTCAGGCAGTCGTCGTCCAGACAAGAAGCCTCGTAGCCCTGGCAAGGGTCGGCTCCAGCTTGTATACCTGTGAAGATTCAAGTTTCACTCACGGAGGAGTTGTAGATTAGCTAGTGAGGGGCGTAGTAGTCTGGAGAGTAACCCTCATAGGGTATCGGTGTGAGGGGCCGTTACCTCTCTGTGTTAAGTGTGAATTGTTAGACAAAAACTGTGTTGCCTCAGAGAAGTTATCCTCTAGTTATTCAACCCACTACAACTGTAGCCACCACAGCGGCCAAATGGGGGCTCTGGATGGGTTCGAGGGGCTGGTAACCCCTCCACTTCAAATAATTACTGCTAAACCACGGAAAAAATATCAAACGAAGCTTGTGCCGGAGGCCCCGGGGGGACAGGCGTCCATGACGTCTCCTGGCCAAACCCCATTTGGCAGAGCCAGGAGACTGAATCCTTACCCTTGGGGCTCCTCCAGAAACAACACAAAACCACTACGGATGGCCACATGGAATGTTCGAACGGCTCACTGCGGAGGAGAGGCTGCCACTCCTCTATCGGGAGCTGGACCAGTACCACCTGGATCTCTGTGGTATTTAGGAGGTCCGGTGGACCGGCTCTGGCTCCTGCCACCATGAGGGGTGGACAGTCCTCTACTCGGGGCAGGAGACTGCCAAACAACAGGGTGTGGCTCTTCTTCTGAACAACATAATCAAGGGGGCGTGGGAGCGTGGCGGTGAGGTGTGGGAAGCTGTAAGCCCCAGGTTACTTTGGGCTCGCCTTCCCATCAACCAGAGGTGAGGAGTGGTGGTCGTGGTTACTTATGCCCCCACCGAAGACGAACATCTGTGGAGGGATGCAGGCAAGGCCTATGAATCAGATGTGTTCTATAACCTCCTGTCACAGGTGCTGGCTAAAGTGGCCACTCGGCATAGAGTCATCTTGTTGGGTGACTTCAATACCCGAGTTGGCCATGATGCTGGCACCTAGTCTAGAGTGATTGGAAGGAATGGGCCAGATCAGCTTAATAACAACGGCAGGAGGATTTGAAGCTTTCTTGACTGCAGGAATTACTCTTTGGTTCTTTCGCTAAAGTCACGTAGAAATAAAATAAATTAAATAATAGAACACGACGTTTCGATTGCAACACAAGCAATCGTCATCAGGTACAACTACAGGGGCATCTCACTCCTCAGTGTGCCGGGAAAGGTGCCGGCAAGGATTATTCAACATCGCCTTGCCAGGCACGCCGAGGAGAAGCTTGCGGTGGTTGTTGTTGTTGTTGGTGATTGGTGGTGGTTGTTGTTGTTGTTGGTGATTGGTGATTGGTGGTAGTTGGTGTTAGTGGTTGTTGTGATTGGTGGGTGGCTGAAGCACAGCAAGTAGGCACAGTAGGGGGCACAGGTGGTGCATCAGCCACTCATCTCGGTCATCTCGGTCAGTCGACCCGTGGCACCTGCTGGGTCTGCCCCGTGACCTCCTGCCAGCGGGCGTTCGACACTTCACGTGGTAGCCTCAAGGTGCACATGGCCTGGCACAAGCGTCGTGGTGACGTCACCACGACGCTTAGTGGCGAATGGCGGTTGTTGTTGTGGTTGGTGGTGGTGGTGTTTGGTGGTGGTGCTTGGTGGTTGGTGGTGGTGTTTGGTGGTGGTGGTTGGTGGTTGGTGTTAGTGGTTGTTGTGGTTGGTGGTGGTGTTTGGTGGTTGGTGGTGGTGTTTGGTGGTGTTTGGTGGTTGGTGGTGGTTGTTGTGGTTGTTGGTGGTGGTGTTTGGTGGTGGTGTCTCCTTACCCTCTCCACTCATCATTCCCAGCACCCCCCTCCTCTTCGAAGATGCGCTGCAGGCCGGAGGGAACGCTGCTGACTCCGCTCTCACCACCACCGCCACCACCACCACCACCGCCACCACCACCACCACCACCGCCACCACCGTCACCACCTCCGTTGATGTTTGGCGTGGAGCTGTAGCGTCCGGACAGACGCCGCAGCTGCTGCTGCTGCTGCGGTGGTGGTGGTGGTGGTGGTGGCGTGGGGCTGTCCAGGGCAGCGCTCAGTTCGGCCAGGATGCGGGGCAGCGGGCCCAGCAGGGACAACGTCGCCTGGGGGGGGGGGGGGGCACGGAGAGAGGGGGGGAGGGGGGGGAGTGTTGGCTCCACGTTGTTCTACGCTCCCTCCTCATCACTCCCCCCCTCCCCCTCCCCCCCTCCCCCTCCCCCCCTCCCCCTCCCTCCCTCCCCCTCCCTCCCCACTACATCCCCCCCAAACCCTCCCCCCTCCCTCCCGCCCACCTGGTCAAGCTGCTGGGTGACCTCCATCAGGAGGATGTGGAGGCTGGCCAGCTCGTGGTCCAGGTCGATGTAACCTCCCATCCTCACATCCTCCCATCCTCACATCCTCCCATCCTCACATCCTCCCATCCTCACATCCTCACATCCTCACATCCTCACATCCTCACATCCTCACATCCCCCCATCCTCACATCCCCCCATCCTCCCACCCTCCCATCCTCACAT
Organism: Lampetra fluviatilis; assembly: GCF_964198595.1. NCBI lineage: Eukaryota > Metazoa > Chordata > Hyperoartia > Petromyzontiformes > Petromyzontidae > Lampetra > Lampetra fluviatilis. The sequence goes on along the minus strand of NC_136342.1, from coordinate 4,741,697 downwards.
CCTCACATCCTCACATCCTCCCATCCTCACATCCTCCCATCCTCACATCCCCCCATCCTCCCACCCTCCCATCCTCACATCCTCCCATCCTCACATCCTCACACCCTCCCATCCTCACATCCTCACACCCTCCCATCCTCACACCCTCCCATCCTCACATCCCCCCATCCCCCCATCCTCACATCCTCACATCCTCACATCCTCCCATCCTCCCATCCTCCCATCCCCCCATCCTCCCACCCTCCCATCCCCCCATCCTCCCACCCTCCCATCCTCACACCCTCCCATCCCCCCATCCTCCCACCCTCCCACCCTCCCATCCTCCCATCCTCACATCCCCCCATCCTCACATCCTCACATCCTCACATCCTCCCATCCTCACATCCTCCCACCCTCCCATCCTCACATCCTCCCATCCTCACACCCTCCCATCCCCCCATCCTCCCATCCTCACATCCTCACACCCTCACACCCTCACATCCTCACACCCTCACACCCTCACATCCTCACATCCTCACATCCTCACATCCTCCCATCCTCACACCCTCCCATCCTCACATCCCCCCATCCTCCCATCCTCACACCCTCCCATCCTCACATCCCCCCATCCTCCCATCCTCACACCCTCCCATCCTCACATCCCCCCATCCTCCCATCCTCACACCCTCCCATCCTCACATACTCACATCCTCACATCCTCCCATCCTCCCACCCTCCCATCCTCACATCCTCCCATCCTCCCATCCTCCCATCCTCACACCCTCCCACCCTCACACCCTCACATCCTCACATCCTCCCACCCTCCCACCCTCACACCCTCCCATCCTCACATCCTCACATCCTCACATCCTCCCATCCTCACATCCTCACATCCTCACATCCTCCCATCCTCCCACCCTCCCACCCTCCCACCCTCACACCCTCACACCCTCCCATCCTCACACCCTCCCACCCTCACATCCTCCCATCCTCCCATCCTCACATCCTCACATCCTCACACCCTCCCATCCTCCCATCCTCACATCCTCCCATCCTCCCATCCTCACATCCTCACACCCTCCCACCCTCCCACCCTCACACCCTCCCATCCTCACACCCTCCCATCCTCACATCCTCCCATCCTCCCATCCTCACATCCTCCCATCCTCCCACCCTCACACCCTCACACCCTCACACCCTCACACCCTCCCATCCTCCCATCCCCACATCCTCACATCCTCCCATCCTCACATCCTCACATCCTCACACCCTCCCATCCTCACATCCTCCCATCCTCCCATCCTCACATCCTCACATCCTCACACCCTCCCATCCTCCCATCCTCACATCCTCACACCCTCACATCCCCCCATCCTCACATCCCCCCATCCCCCCATCCTCACATCCTCACATCCTCCCATCCTCCCATCCTCACATCCTCACATCCTCACACCCTCCCACCCTCCCATCCTCACATCCTCCCATCCTCACATCCTCCCATCCTCCCATCCCCCCATCCTCCCATCCTCACATCCCCCCATCCTCCCATCCTCACATCCTCACATCCTCCCATCCTCACATCCTCCCATCCTCCCATCCTCACACCCTCCCATCCTCCCATCCTCCCACCCTCCCACCCTCACACCCTCACACCCTCACACCCTCCCATCCTCCCATCCTCACACCCTCCCACCCTCACACCCTCACACCCTCCCATCCTCACACCCTCCCACCCTCACATCCTCACATCCCCCCATCCCCCCATCCTCACATCCCCCCATCCCCCCATCCTCACATCCTCACACCCTCACATCCCCCCATCCCCCCATCCCCCCATCCTCACATCCCCCCATCCCCCCATCCCCCCATCCCCCCATCCTCACATCCTCACATCCTCCCACCCTCACACCCTCACACCCTCCCATCCTCACATCCTCACATCCCCCCATCCCCCCATCCCCCATCCCCCCATCCTCACATCCCCCCATCCCCCCATCCCCCCATCCTCACATCCTCACATCCCCCCATCCTCACATCCTCACATCCTCCCATCCTCACACCCTCCCATCCTCACATCCTCACATCCTCCCATCCTCCCATCCTCCTATCCTCACACCCTCCCATCCTCACACCCTCCCATCCTCACATCCCCCCATCCCCCCATCCTCCCACCCTCCCATCCTCACATCCTCACACCCTCCCATCCTCACACCCTCCCATCCCCCCATCCTCCCACCCTCCCATCCTCACATCCTCACACCCTCCCATCCTCACACCCTCCCATCCTCACATCCCCCCATCCCCCCATCCTCACATCCTCACATCCTCCCATCCTCCCATCCTCACACCCTCCCATCCTCACATCCCCCCATCCCCACATCCTCACATCCTCACATCCTCCCATCCTCCCACCCTCCCATCCTCACATCCTCCCATCCTCACATCCTCCCATCCTCCTCCCGCCCACCTGGTCCAGGTGCTGGGTGACCTCGAGCAGGAGGATGTGGAGGGTGGCGAGCTCGTGTCCCAGGTCGATGTACCCGTCGAAGCCGGCCACGGCGCCGGCTCCGTCTCCCGCTGAGACGTCGGAGAGGAGCCGGCGAGCGGCGGGGCCGGAGGCCGTCAGGAAGTCGTTCATGAAGGCCAGGCCGGAATCGTGGCTGCCAAACCTGCACGCACGCACGCACACACACACATAGACACGTAGACACATAGACACACATAAACACACACACACATAGACACACACACACACACATAGACACATACACATATAGACACACAACAACAACCGCCATTCGCCACTAAGTGGTGGTGACGTCACCACGACGCTTGTGCCAGGCCATGTGCACCTTGAGGCCACGTGAAGTGTCGAACGCCCACTGGCAGGAGGTCACGGGGCAGACCCAGCTGCTACGGGTCGACTGACTGAGATGACCGAGATGACTGGCTGATGCACCGGCTGATGCACCACCTGTGCCCGCTACTGTACCAACTTGCTGTGCTTTAGCCACCCGGCGCTCCGCTCGTTGGAGGCAGTCGCCCTCCAACAACGCCCTCCGTTGTTGTTGGAGGGCGACTGCCTCCAACTGCCCAGTAGCGTCCTTCACGAGCCTCCTCCACAGAGGCCGATCTTGACACCGCTGGTACCAGTCATCGGCAAGTCCACTCAGCTCCACGTCCTCCTGTACCACATCACTCCATCTCTTCTCTAGCCCGTGCAGCGCCCGTTTAGCCCCCTCGATCCGGCCGAACAACCCAGGATGCATCGTAGGCAGGCCAGCCTAAATGTTTCCAACCAGCGAAGATGCTCCATTAGGGGGGTCCACGTTTCGCAAGAATAGAGAAGGGAGGGAATGACCGTGGCCGAGAAGACCTGAAGCTTCGTGCGGAGCGACAGACCAGGTAGCTTCCACACAGCGTTACGCAACCGATGAAAAGATATTGCCGCTCGACTGATTCGGAGTGAGACCTCTGCTGTTAAACTGGAGCCGGTCATAAGCACATTGCCCAGGTATGGGAAACTCTCCACTCTCTCCACAACTGCCCCATCACCGATTGGGAGTTGTGGGGGTGGAGTGTCCGATGGTACAAAATACCCAGGCAGGTGCTTAGTTTTGGTGGGGCTGATGGTAAGGCCCCACCTCTTAGTGGCACGCTCCAGTCTCAGCAGCAGCGTCTCCAACTCCTCTTCTGAATGAGCAGCTATTACCAAATCATCGGCATACATAACGTGGTTGACCAATAGGGAGCCATCCCTTGATCGCACCCGGGCGTCGATCAGCCTCCCATTACATCTGTACCAAATGGAAATTCCTCTGGTACAGCTATTGAAGGCTTCACGAACTACGCTGTCAAAATAAATGTTAATTAATGTGGGAGCCAGAGGACATCCCTGTCGCACCCCAAGGTGTAAAGGGAAAGGCTCTGACTCCCGGCCACATAGTTTTACCCGGGCCTGTTCACCATCAGGAAGGTCCTTAATGATTGTGAGTTTTGAGGCAGGGACTCGGAAAGCATGAAGAACTGCCCATAGCCCTGACCTGTTGATGGTATCATAAGCGTTGACCAGGTCAATAAAGCAGAGATGTAGGTCTTGTTGGAATTCCCTACACCTCTGCCGTAGCAGACGAACAGAGAATATGGCATCTGTGCAGGACCGCCCTGGTCTCAAACCACTCCTCAGCGTGCCTAGCAAGGCGATATTGAATAATCCTTGCCAGGACCTTTCCCGGCACACTGAGGAGTCAGATGCCCCTGTAGTTGTTACAGTCTGTGCAGTCCCCCTTCTTAAAAAGGGGGACCACCAGGGCATCCTTCCAATCCTACGGAACCCGTCCAGTGGTCCAGACTGCTGTTATGATGTCATGTAGGGCAGTATGTGCACAAACGCCACCCTCCCTCAGCATTTCGCTTGGGAGATCATCTCTGCCCGGTGCCTCAACGGATGGCACCTCAGCCAGCCACTCACAGGGGTGACTTCCTCCTCCAATATTTGAGGCACCGCAGCCTCAGCAGGGTCATCCCCACTTTGCCCCATGATGTTTTCCAGGCAGAATAATTTCCCCTCCCCCAGGACCTCACAGAAATGCTCAGCAAATATGAAAACCTATTCCTGGGGGTCGGAGATTGGATCACCGTTCTCTCCCCTATTGATGGTGATAGGTGTGGCGCTGCAGGTTACTTTTTTGATGGAGTTATATAGTGATTTGTGATCGCGGGCCACTGAGGCAGACTCCATCTCCTCAGCAACCCGCGACCACCACCCATCCTTACAGCGCCTTACGGCTCTCCGAACCTCCGAGCGAAGGCTGCGGTAAACCTCCTCATTCTCTGACGTGGGATGCTGTAGGCGATGAGAGTGGGCTTGTCGCTTTTTCTCAATTAACCTGAACACCTCCTCTGTCAGCCAGGGTCTCTGGGGAGGTCTGGAACGCGTACCCAAAGCAGCCATTGCAGCTGAATGAGTCACAGTCCTAAACCTCACCCATTTACACTCGACATCAGGAGGAGTGGGGGACGATGCCAACCCCAGCTGCAAGCGATGTTGAAATTCTCGCTTGCAACTTCATTAGCTAGCTGAGACCATGCCACTGTGGGTTTGAATGGGGTCCTGGGTGTACACTCACCACCGGAGTGGAATAATGGCAGGCGCATCTTACAGATGACAAGTCGATGGTCAGTGGGCAGATCAGCTCCACGGTAGGTCCTGGTGTCAAGGACATGGGCTCGCATCCGCTGGTCCGTCACTATGTAGTCCAGCAGATGTTCTTGCTTGGACCCGGCATGCATCCATGATGTTGTGTGGATGCGCCGATGCCGGAAGAGCGTGTTGGTAATTACAAGCCCATGGGCTGCACAAAAATCTAGCAGCCTCCTGCCATTGTTATTCAGCTGATCTGGCCCATGCCTTCCAATCACTCCAGACCAGGTGCCAGCATCAAGACCAACTCAGGCATTGAAGTCACCCAACAAGATGACTCTGTCCCGAGGGGCCGCTTTAGCCAGCACCTGTGACAAGAGGTCATAGAAGGCATCTCACTTAGCGGCCTTGCCTACATTCCTCGACGGATGTTCATCTTCAGTGGGGGTGTAAGCAACCACCACCACCCCATATGAACGTATGTGTGTGTTGAACTCCTAGTGTAGTGTATATAGTGTAGTGGAAAATAGCGTATAGTAGTGAAGTGTATAGTAGTGAAGTGTAGTGTATAGTAGTGTATAGTAGTGTAGTGTATAGTAGTGTAGTGTATAGTAGTGTATAGTAGTGTAGTGTATAGTAGTGAAGTGTATAGTAGTGTGTAGTAGTGTATAGTGTTGTAGTGTATAGTGTAGTAGTGTATAGTGTATAGTAGTGTATAGTGTTGTAGTGTATAGTGTATAGTGTTGTAGTGTATAGTGTTGTAGTGTATAGTGTTGTAGTGTATAGTGTATAGTAGTGTATAGTGTATAGTAGTGTATAGTGTTGTAGTGTATAGTAGTGTGTAGTGTATAGTGTTGTAGTGTATAGTGTATAGTAGTGTATAGTAGTGTATAGTGTATAGTAGTGTAGTGTTTAGTAGTGTATAGTGTAGTGTATAGTGTAGTGTATAGTGTAGTGTATAGTAGTGTAGTGTATAGTAGTGTAGTGTATAGTAGTGTAGTGTATAGTAGTGTAGTGTATAGTAGTGTAGTGTATAGTAGTGTAGTGTATAGTAGTGTAGTGTATAGTGTTGTAGTGTATAGTAGTGTATAGTAGTGTAGTGTATAGTAGTGAAGTGTATAGTAGTGTAGTGTATAGTAGTGTAGTGTATAGTAGTGTAGTGTATAGTAGTGTAGTGTATAGTAGTGTATAGTAGTGTAGTGTATAGTAGTGTATAGTAGTGTAGTGTATAGTAGTGTAGTGTATAGTAGTGTAGTGTGTAGTAGTGTATAGTAGTGTAGTGTATAGTAGTGTATAGTAGTGTAGTGTATAGTAGTGTAGTGTATAGTAGTGTAGTGTGTAGTAGTGTATAGTAGTGTAGTGTATAGTAGTGTATAGTAGTGTAGTGTATAGTAGTGTAGTGTATAGTAGTGTAGTGTATAGTAGTGTAGTGTATAGTGTATAGATGCACTCACATAACTCCCCCCCCACGTACCACCCCCAAGTCACCCCCCCCACCTACCTGCCCCCCACCCCCCACGTCACCCCCCCCCCACCCACCTGCTGAAGGCGGCCACCTTCTGCAGCACGGTGGCGATGAGCGCCAGCGTGCGCTCCGTCCGCTCTCCGGGCGGCTCCAGCGCCAGCCCCGAGAGCGCCGGCGAGGCGACGGCCGGGCACAGGAAGTGGCGGAAGAGCGCCGCCGCCACGAGCCGCTCGGCCAGCGGCACGCCGGACCCCTCGGGGGGGGGGCGGGGGCCGCGGACGTCGCACCGCTGGCGCCAGGCGGAGAAGAGTTCCTTGAGCTCGCGCGGGAACTCGCTGGGGGCGCGGGGAGATAGACACAGAGATACACACAGAGATATATACAGAGATACACACAGAGATGTACACAGAGACACGCGGAGATACACACAGAGACACACACAGAGATACACAGAGATACACACAGAGACACACACAGAGATATACATAGATGTACATAGAGATACACACAGAGATATACACACAGAGATATACACAGATACACGCGGAGATACACACAGAGATATACACAGAGATGTGCACAGAGATGTGTACAGAGATGTACATAGACATAGACACACAGAGATACACACAGAGACACACACAGAGACAAAGATCACCCATGTAGCCTTAACAGACTGTAGGGACAAGTGCTGTGAGCGAGCACCTATGAAGGCCGGAACGGTACACGAGGGGGTGGGTGGCCAGCACCACGCCCGACCGCCTTTGTCTCTCTAGCAGTGATGTTTACACACCGCACCAGGTACTCATTTGAGGCTGAGTCGACCTAGGGGAGGCCCAGGACCGGTTCAGATAATCGTCACTGGTGTTGGCCGTGAGTGGGAATCGAACCCGGGTCGCCAGGTTAATAGCGCAGTGCGCTAACCGCTACACTACCGCTCCTAAAACAATTATAGATACACACAGAGACACACACACACACATAGACACACAGAGACACACACAGAGACACTCACAGAGACACACACAGAGACACACAGAGACAGCCACAGAGACTCACACAGAGACACACACAGAGACACACACACAGACACACACACAGACACACACAGAGACACACACAGAGACACACACACAGACACACACAGACACACACAGAGACACTCACAGAGACTCACACAGAGACACACACAGAGACACACACAGAGACACACACACAGACACACACAGAGACACACACAGACACACACACAGACACACAGACTCACACAGATTCACACAGAGGTGTGGTGTGGTGCAGAGCGGTGTGACGCTCACCAGCACGAGTTGACGATCTTGCAGAAGGCCAGCTCGCAGCACATGGTGAGGTTGCTGCGATTGTCACGGAGTTCGGAGCCGGAGCAGCGGGCCGGGTCCACCTCACAGGCCTCCTCCGACTCGTAGAGCGCTCGCACAAACTCACCTGCACCGCAACACACCACACACCATAACACACCGTGACACACCGTCACACACCACACGCACAAACTCACCTGCACCGCAACACACCACACACCATAACACACCGTGACACACCGTCACACACCACACGCACAAACTCACCTGCACCGCAACACACCACACACCATAACACACCGTCACACACCACACACACCACACGCACAAACTCACCTGCACACACCGCACAACGTAACACAACATAACACACCGTGACACACCACACGCACAAACTCCACTGCACCGCACAACGTAACACACCACACCGCACCGCACACGCACCACACACACCGTAACACACCGTAACAGACCACACACCACACGCACCGTAACACCACACCGTAACACACCGTAACACACCGTAACACCACACCGTAACACACCGTAACAGACCACACACGCACCGCACAACGTAACACACCGTAACACACCGTAACAGACCACACACGCACCGCACAACGTAACACACCGTAACGCACCGCACCACACACCATAACACACCACACATCGTAACACACCGTAACACACCGCACACCACACGCACCGTAACACACCATGACACACCGTAACACACCACACAACACCCCGTAACACACCGTAACACACGCACCGTAACACCCCGTCACGCACCGTAACACACCGTAACACCCCGTAACACACGCACCGTAACACACCACACCACACCGTAACACACCGTAACACACCATGACACACCGTAACACACCACACAACACACCATGACACACCGTAACACACCACACCACACACCGTAACACACCACACGCACCGTAACACACCATGACACACCATGACACACCGTAACACACCACACACCGTAACACACCGTAACACCCCGTAACACACCGTAACACACCGTAACACACCGTAACACCCCGTAACACACGCACCGTAACACACCACACCACACCGTAACACACCGTAACACACCATGACACACCGTAACACACCACACAACACACCATGACACACCGTAACACACCACACCACACACCGTAACACACCACACGCACCGTAACACACCATGACACACCATGACACACCGTAACACACCACACACCGTAACACACCGTAACACCCCGTAACACACCGTAACACACCGTAACACACCGTAACACACCACACAACACACCGTAACACCCCGTAACACACCACACACCGTAACACACCGTAACACCCCGTAACACCCCGTCACGCACCGTAACACACCACACCGCACCGCACCGTAACACACACCGTAACACACCACACACCGTAACGCACCGTAACACACCGTAACACACCACACACCGTAACACACCGTAACACACCGTAACACACCGTAACACACACCGTAACACACCGTAACACCGCACCGTAACACACCGTAACACACACCGTAACACACCGTAACACACCGTAACACACCGTAACACACCGTAACACACCGTAACACCGCACCGTAACACACCGTAACACACACCGTAACACACCGTAACACACCGTAACACACACCGTAACACACCGTAACACCGCACCGTAACACACCGTAACACACACCGTAACACACCGTAACACACCGTAACACACCGTAACACACACCGTAACACACCGTAACACACCGTAACACCGCACCGTAACACACCGTAACACCGCACCGTAACACACTGTAACACACCGTAACACACTGTAACACACCGTAACACACCGTAACACACCGTAACACACCACACACCGTAACACACCGTAACACACCACACACCGTAACACACTGTAACACACCGTAACACACCGTAACACACCGTAACACACCACACACCAAACCACACCGTAACACACCACACACCGTAACACACTGTAACACACCGTAACACACTGTAACACACACCGTAACACACCACACACCGTAACACACCGTAACACACTGTAACACACACCGTAACACACCACACACCGTAACACACCGTAACACACACCGTAACACACCACACACCGTAACACACCACACACCGTAACACACCGTAACACACACCGTAACACACCGTAACACACTGTAACACACACCGTAACACACCGCACACCGTAACACACCACACACCGTAACACACCGTAACACACACCGTAACACACCGCACACCGTAACACACCACACACCGTAACACACCGTAACACACCACACACCGTAACACACCGTAACACACACCGTAACACACCACACACCAAACCACACCGTAACACACCGCACACCGTAACACACCACACACCGTAACACACCACACACCAAACCACACCGTAACACACCGCACACCGTAACACACCACACACCGTAACACACCACACACCAAACCACACCGTAACACACCGCACACCGTAACACACCACACACCGTAACACACCATAACATACCGTAACACAACACACACACCGTAACACACCGTACACACGGTAACACCCCACAACGTAACACACCACACACCACACCGTAACACCGTAACACACCACTCCGCACCATAACACAGCGCACCGTAACACACCACAGCGCAACCATAACACACCGTAACACACCACACACACCACACCACACCGTAACACACCGTAACACACCGCACCACACCATAACACACCGTAACACACCGTAACACACCGTAACACACCACACACACCACACCACACCGTAACACACCGCACCGTAACACACCACACCACACCATAACACACCGTAACACACCGTAACACACCGTAACACACACACCGCACCATAACACACGCATCGTAACACACACACCGTAACACACCACACCACACGCACCACACCACACGCACCGCACGCACCCCACCATATACACCACACACACCGCATCCACCGCACACACCACACCCACACAGACCACACCACCCCACACCGCACCGCACACACCACACACACCACATCACACTCACCACACCGCACCGCACACACCACACACACCACATCACACTCACCACACCGCACCGTACACAACACCGTACCGGACCACACCGCATACACCACACACATCACACCACACCACACACACCACACACACCACATCACACACATCACACCACACCACACACATCACACCACACCACACACACCACACACACCACATCACACGCACCACACCACACCACACACACCACATCACACGCACCACACCACACCGCACACACCACACCCACCGCACGCACCGCACCCACACACCGCACCACACGCACCACACCACACCGCACCTTAACCTCCGTGACTACCTTGACCCCCGGCAGCGCCTCCTTGAGCCCCCCCCACGACCCCCACGAGGACCCCTCTCGAAGCTCCCCACGACTAACCCCCCTCACTCCACCTTCACTCCTTGACCCCCATTTGACCTCCCCGTGACCTCTTCACGACCCCCTTGACCCCCCTTGACCTCCCCCGCGACCCCCACGATCTCCCCACGACCCCACCGTGACCTCCCTACAACCCCGTTGACCCCTCCTTCGACCTCTACATGACCTCTCCTTGACCTCCCTTGACCTCCTTCACGACCCCAATGATCTCCCCACGACCCCACCGTGACCTCCCTACGACCCCCTTGAACCCCCTTGACCTCCGCCACGACCCCCACGATCTCCCCACGACCCCGTGATCTCCTTACGACCCCCTTGAACCCCTCTTGACCCCACTTGACCTCCCATTGACCTACTTGACCTCCGCCACAACCCCCACGAACTCCCCACGACCCCACCGTGACCTCCCTACGACCCCCTTGAACCCCCTTGACCCCACTTGACCTCCCGTTGACCTCCCCTTGACCTCCCCTTGACCTCCCGTTGACCTCGCCATGCGTCCCGCGTCCTACCGAGTGCGTGCTGCAGGAAGTGCTGCCCCACCAGCTTCAGGAACTCCTCCGTGGCTCTCGCCGCCAGGGAGTTCTCGCGCAGCGGCGGCGGCTCAAATTCCTCGTCCACCGACGCCGACGCCGCCGGGGTCACCGCCGGGGTCACCGACACCGCCGCCGCCACCGGAGACTCGCCGGCGCGGCAGCCGCGGCGATCCAGCTCACTCATCACCAGCTCGGTGAGGAAGTCCTGCGGAACGTCGAAACCACCGTCATCACCACTACTAACGTGAACACCACCACCACCACAACCACCACAACCACCACCACCACCGTCACCACTATTACAACCGTTACCACCACCACCGTCACCACCACCGTCACCACCACCGTCACTACCGTCACCACCACCACTACTACCGTCATCAATGTCATCACCACCACCACCATCAACAACAACCGCCATTCACCACTAAGTGGCGGTGACGTCACCACGACGCTTGTGCCAGGCCATGTGCACCTTGAGGCTACCACGTGAAGTGTCGAACGCCCGCTGGCAGGAGGTAACGGGGCAGACCCAGCAGGTGCCATGGGTCGACTGACTGAGATGACCGAGATGACTGGTTGATGCACCATCTGTGCTCCCTATTGTGCCAACTTGCTGTGCTTTAAGCCACCCGGCACTCCGCTCGTTGTTGTGAGCATCGATTCTCCGCCCTCTGTTGTTGTTGGAGGGCGACTGCCTCCAACTGCCCAGTAGCGTCCTTCACGAGCCTCCTCCACTGAGGCCGATCTTGACACCGCTGGTACCAGTCACTCCATCTCTTCTCTAGCCCGTGCTGCGCCCATTTAGCCTCCTCGATCTAGCCGAACAAAAGCTGTTTAAGCATGCGGTGGCTGGGCATGCGGGCTACATGACCCAGCCTTGCCTGCCCGGAGGAGCTCACTGATGGGACTTTGCCCAGATCTTTCAAGGATTGTGAGCTCCTCACACAATCCAGCCTGGTTAAACCCAGGATGGATCGTAGGCAGGCCAGCCTAAATGTTTCCAACCGGCGAAGATGCTCCATTAGGGGGGTCCACGTTTCGCAAACGTAGAGAAGGGAGGGAATGACCGTGGCCGAGAAGACCTGAAGCTTCGTGCGGAGCGACAGACCAGGTAGCATCCACACAGTGTTACGCAACCGATAAAAAAATATTGCCGCTTGACTGATTCGGAATGAGACCTCTGTTGTTAAACTGGAGCCGGTCATAAGCACACTGCCCAGGTATGGGAAACTCTCCACTCTCTCCACTACTGCCCCATCACCGATTGGGAGTTGTGGGGGTGGAGTGTCCGATGGTACAAAATACCCAGGCAGGTGCTTAGTTTTGGTGGGGCTGATGGTAAGGCCCCACCTCTTAGTGGCACGCTCCAGTCTCAGCAGCAGCGTCTCCAACTCCTCCTCTGAATGAGCAGCTATTACCAAATCATCGGTATACATAACGTGGTTGACCAATAGGGAGCCATCCGTTGATCGCACCCGGGCGTCGATCAGCCTCCGATTATATCTGTACCAAATGGAAATTCCCCCGGTACAGCTATTGAAGGCTTCACGAACTACGCGGTCAAAATAGATGTTAAATAATGTGGGAGCCAGAGGACATCCCTGTCGCACCCCAAGGTGTACAGGGAAAGGCTCTGACTCCCGGCCACGTAGTTTTACCCGGGCCCGCTCACCATCATGAAGGTCCTTAATGATCGTGAGCAGAGGGTCAGGGACTCCGAAAGCACGAAGAACAACCCAGAGCCCAGGCCTACTGATGGTATCATAGACCTTGACCAGGTCAATAAAGCAGAGATGTAGGTCTTGTTGGAATTCCCTACACCTCTGCTGTAGCAGACGGACAGAAAATATGGCATCTGTGCAGGACCGCCCTTTCCTGAAACCGCATTGGGGCTCCGCAAGCCTCTCCTCAGCGTGCCTAGCAAGGCGATGTTGAATAATCCTTGCCAAGACCTTTCCCGGCACACTGAGGAGTGAGATGCCCCTGTAGTTGTTACAGTCTGTGCGGTCCTCCTTCTTAAAGAGGGGGACCACCAGGGCATCCTTCCAATCCTGCGGAACCCGTCCAGTGGTCCAGACTGTTGTTATGATGTTATATAGGGCAGTCTGCGCACAAACGCCACCCTCCCTCAGCATTTTGCTTGGGAGATCATCTCTGCCTGGTGCCTTTCCTGGTCTCAGATTCCAGATCGCCTTCAGTACTTTCTCAACAGATGGCACCTCAGCCAGCCACTCACAGGGGGTGACCTCTTCCAATATTTTAGGCACCGCAGCCTCAGCAGGGTTATCCCCACTTTGTGCCATGATGTTTTCCTGGCTGAGAGATTTCCCCTCCCCCAGGACCTCACAGAAATGCTCAGCAAATCTGCAAACCTGTTCCTGGGGGGTCGGAGATTGGATCACCGTTTTTTCCCCTAATGATGGTAATAGGTGTGGCGCTGCAGGTTACTTTTTTGATGGAGGTAAATAGTAATTTGTGATCGCGGGCCACTGAGGCAGACTCCATTTCCTCAGCAACCCGCGACCACCACTCATCCTTGCAGCGCCTTATGGCTCTCCAAACCTCCGAACGAAGGCTGCGGTAAACCTCCTCATTCTCTGACGTGGGATGCTGTAGCCGATGAGAGTGGGCCTGTCGCTTTTTCTCAGCCAGCCTGAACACCTTCTCTGTGAGCCAGGGTTTCTGGGAAGGTCTGGACCGCATACCCAAAGCAGCCATTGCAGCTGCATGAGTCACAGTCTTAAACCTCGCCCATTTACCCTCGACATCAGGAGGAGTGGGGGACGCTGCCAACCCCAGCTGCAAGCGATGATGAAATTCTCGCTTGCAACTTTCATCAGCTAACTGAGACCAGGCCACTGTGGGTTTGAATGGTGTCCTGGGTGTAAACCCACCACAAGAGGTGGAAGAATGGCAGGCGCATCTTACAGATGACTAGTCGATGGTCAGAGGGCAGATCAGCTCCACGGTAGGTCCTGGTGTCAAGGACATGGGCTCGCATCCGCTGGTCCGTCACTATGTAGTCCAGCAGATGTTCTTGCTTGGACCCGGCATGTATCCGTTGCGTGGAATGCGCCGATGCCGGCAGAGCGTGTTGGTAATTACAAGCCCATGGGCTGCACAAATCTCTAGCAGCCTGCTACCGTTGTTATTGAGCTGATTTGGCCCATGCCTTCCAATCACTCCAGACCAGGTGCCAGCATCAAGACCAACTCAGGCATTGAAGTCACCCAACAAGATGACTCTGTCCCGAGTGGCCACTTTAGCCAGCACCTGTGACAGGAGGTCATAGAAGGCATCTGACTCATCGACTTTGCCTGCATCCCTCCACGGATGTTCGTCTTTGGTGGGGGCATAAGTAACCACGACCACCACTCCTTGCCTCCGGTTGATGGGAAGGCGAGCCCAAAGTAGCCTGGGGCTTGCAGCTTCCCACACCTCACCGCCACGCTCCCACGCCCCCTTCATTCTTTAGTTCAGAAGAAGAGCCACACCCTGTTGTTTGGCAGTCTCCTGTCCCGAGTGGAGGACTGTCCACCCCTCATGGTGGCAGGAGCCAGAGCCGGTCCACCGGACCTCTTGAATGCCACAGAGATCCATGCGGTACCGGTCCAGCTCCTGACAAAGGAGTGGCAGCCTCTCCTCCGCAGTGAGCGTTCGAACATTCTACACCCACACACACACCCACACCCCCACCCACCCACACACCCACACACACCGACCCACACCCCCCCACCCACACAACCCACCCACACATTCACCCACCCACACACCCACCCCCCACCCACCCCTACCCACACACACCCACACACCCCCACTCCCACCCACCCCCCCCACACCCCCACCCCCCCCCACCCCCCCACCCACCCTGGCCTTCCCCGTGCTGTGCAGCACGTGCACCAGCGCCCTGGCCACCTCTCCTCGCGCTCGCGCCCCGAGACGCGGCTCCAGGGCCCGGCAGAGCGCCGCCGCCCCCCCCCCCGGCCCCCCCCCCCGCCGGCGCCGCCGGCGGCACCGCCACCGCCCGTCAGGAACTCGGCGAAGGGCTTGTAGCGCTCCAGCGGCAGCAGCACGGCGCTCTCCACGCGCCAGCGCAGACGCAGCGCCGGCACCGCCGCCCGGCCCCGCCCCGGCGTGGGGGCGCTCACGGGGTACCACTTCTCCACCAGTTGCCT
Source organism: Lampetra fluviatilis (assembly GCF_964198595.1). Lineage (NCBI taxonomy): Eukaryota > Metazoa > Chordata > Hyperoartia > Petromyzontiformes > Petromyzontidae > Lampetra > Lampetra fluviatilis. The sequence goes on along the minus strand of NC_136342.1, from coordinate 4,725,555 downwards.
AGCGACGCCGGCGTTCACCGCGATGTTCACCAGCCCCACGTAGTCGGCGGGGGCGGCGGCGTCACCGGCACCGGCGGCGTCGCCGCCGCCCCCCCCCCACCCCAAACTTGTCCTTCTTTTTCTTCTTCTTCTTGGCGGCGCCGGGGACGGCGGCGGCGTCACGGTAAACGTGCACCGTGAGGTCGCGCGGTGCCGCCGCCAGCGCCGGCAGCAGGAAGTGCTCCCCCCAGCGGGGACCCTCGGCGGCACCGGCGGCGCCGGTGGCGGCACCGGCGGGGCGGCTGGCGGTGCGGGCGCACAGACGGTCGTCCACGCAGACCTCGCAGAAGTAGCGACGGGGCCCACGGCCACCGCCACCACCAGCAGCAGCAGCGGCAGGGGCCAAGTCCCTCGCCTCCAACAGCCAGAGACGCAGGGAGGTCTCCACGCGGCGGCAGTTGTCCTGGGCGTGGTGGTGGTGGTGAGTGGTGGTGGTAGTGGTTGGGAGTGGTGGTGGTGGTGAGTGGTGGTGGTGAGTGGTGGTGAGTGGTGGTGAGTGGTGGTGGTGGTGAGTGGTGAGTGGTGAGTGGTGGTGGTGGTGAGTGGTGAGTGGTGGTGGTGGTGAGTGGTGAGTGGTGAGTGGTGGTGGTGGTGAGTGGTGAGTGGTGGTGGTGGTGAGTGGTGGTGGTGAGTGGTGGTGGTGAGTGGTGGTGGTGAGTGGTGGTGGTGAGTGGTGGTGGTGAGTGGTGGTGGCGAGTGGTGGTGGCAAGTGGTGGTGAGTGGTGGTGAGTGGTGGTGGTGAGTGGTGGTAACGGTGGTGTGAATGAGTTCGAAATGATGGTGATGATAATGGCAGTGGTGGTGACAGTAGTGATGGTGGTAACAATGGAGGTGATGGTGGTGGTGGTGACAATGGAGACGGTGGTGGTGATGATGATGGTGGTGACGGTCGTGGTGGTGGTGACGATGGAGACGGTGGTGGTGTTGGTGACGGTAGTGATGGTGGTAACAACAGAGGTGGTGGTGTTGGTGATGGAGGTGGTGGTGATGATGAAAGTTGCACAAATTAGACATCACCACTTGTACACGCCGGCTGTCTTTGCCAATATCCAGAATATGACGATCACCATGGGAGAGATCGAGCGGTGGGTACGATGTGCCAACACCGCTGTGGGTGAGTGTGTGGGTGAGTGTGTGGGTGAGTGTGTGGGTGAGGCTGTGAGTGGGTCTGTTGATGAGTGGGTGAGTGAGTGGCTGGGTGAGTGTGTGGGTGAGTGAGTATGTGGGTGAGTGAGTGAGTGAGTGGGTGAGTGAGTGAGAGTAAGTGTGTGGGTGGGTGAGTGAATGGGTGGGTGAGTGGGTGGGTGAGTGAGTGAGTGAGTGGGTGAGTGAGTGAGTGGGTGAGCGAGCGAGCGGGCGAGTGAGTGGGTGAGTGAGTAACTGAGTGGGTGAGTGGGTGAGTGAGTAACTGAGTGGGTGGGTGAGTGGGTGAGTGGGTGGGTGAGTGAGTGTGTGAGTGGGTGAGTGAGTGAGTGAGCGAGCGGGTATGTGAGTGGTGAGTGAGCGGGTGAGCGAGCGGGTGAGCGAGCGGGTGAGTGAGTGAGTGAGTGAGCGAGCGGGTGAGTGAGTGAATGAGCGAGCGGGTGTGTGAGTGGTGAGTGAGCGGGTGAGCGAGCGGGTGAGCGAGCGGGTGAGTGAGTGAGCGGGTGAGCGAGCGGGTGAGTGAGCGAGTGGTGAGGACGTACCTTGTTTGGCTGGACGGCTCGTCGCAAGTTCTCCATCCAGCGGTCTCGTTCAGCCGCAGAGCGGCAGCAGAACACCTTGCTGCTGGCGCCAGCAGTGATCACCTGCAGCACACGCACAGTTCACCATCACTAGCACTAACACTAGCACTAACTAACACTAACTAGCACTAACTAGCACCATCACTAACTAGCACTATCACTAACCAGAATTATTTGCTGATGGCATGCGTGTGTGTGCGTGTGTGTATCGGTGTGTGTGTGTCTGTGTGTCTGTGTGTGTGTCGGTGTGTGTGTGTGAGTATGTGTGTGCGTGTGAGTGTGTGTGTCTGCGTGTGAGTGTGTGTGTGTGTCCGCGTGTGAGTGTGTGTGTGTCTGCGTGTGAGTGTGTGTGTGTGTGTCTGCGGGTGAGTGTGTGTGCGTGTGTGTGAGTGTGTGAATGAGTGTGTGTGTGTGCGTGTGCGTGTGTGTGTGAATGAGTGTGTGTGCGTGTGAGTGTGTGAATGAGTGTGTGTGCGTGTGAGTGTGTGCGCGTGTGTGTGTGTGAATGAGTGTGTGTGTGTGAATGAGTGAGTGTGTGTGTGTGCGTGTGTGTGAATGTGTGTGTGTGTGATGCTGTGTGTGCGTGGAACCTCAAAGCAGTGATCCTGCCCCAGGATGCTGCTGTGGAGTGGCTTGATGAGCGCTGGCTCCCCACCGCCCCCATCACCATCACCACCACCATCACCACCATCACCTGCTGCTGCTGCTGGTGCAGCCGTCAGGCTGAGGGTCTCCACGCGGCTGGGACTCAGCAGAGACTCGTGCGAATGAGACTCGGTGAGTCGCGACATCGCCAGCGGCCTGCCCCGCACAACGCACGCAGGGCACAGACAAAGATCCCCCGCGTAGCCTTCAACACGATGCAGGAGCAAGGGCTGTTAGCGAGTAGCACTAACACACACACAATACACACACAGTACACACGCACACAGTACACACACAGTACGCACACACACAGTACACACACATAGTACACACACACAGTACACACACAGTACGCACACACACAGTACACACACACAGTACACACACACACACAGTACACACACACAGTACCCATACATAGTACACACACACACACAGTACACACGCACCACACACACACACAGTACACACACACAGTACCCATACATAGTACACACATACACAGTACACACGCACCACACACACACACAGTACACACACACAGTACACACACACAGTACCCAAACATAGTGCACACACACACAGTACACACACACAGCACACACACACACAGTACACACACACACAGTACACACACACAGTACACATGTAGAGGAGTAGAGGAGAGTAGTGGCGTCGTGTGCGCTGTCCAGTGCGATGACGTCACGGGACGTGGAGTCACGCACACTGGACAGTGCACATGACGTCACGTCTCCTAAGGTACTTAAGGGATACCCCGTGATGTAAGCGGGGTCACCGTGGTAACGGGTAGAGTGAGAAGGGTGAAGAGGGAACCAGGGGTAGAGAGAGGGATCGAATAGTGAGTCTGGGGAGAAGCCGGTGGTAGCCGTAGAGGTGCTTCTCTCTCCGCTCGGTGGAGTCGGCAGAGTCCAATAATCCGACACGAGAAAGAGAGAGAGACCGGAGGTAGCCGGCAGGGACCCGGACTCAGAGTAGGACCCCTAGCCCCTGGGAGTTGTGTACCCTGCTGTGTAATATTGTAACAGCTTTAATAAACCCTGGCGGAAGCCCTTAACTTACCTCTGTCTACGAGTACGTCCGTCGGAACTACTCAACAACTGGTGTCAGTAGTTTACACCGTCGCCACAATGTCTAAAGCGGGCGCACGGCGTAAGAACCCACCGGCACATCACTTGGAGGGTGCCTAAGGCGGAGAGGAGGCTCCAGCAGTGACCCCGAGCCCGGGACCCGGTGATGGTCCCCATGGAGACGAGCTGGCACTCCCCGCCACCGCCAGAGACGGAGAGCGTCCCCGCAGCCCTGCTGCAGCAGGTCCTGCAGGCGGTGGGGCAGCTGACCGTCAGGTTGGCCGAGGTGGAGGCGCGGACGCAGCCGACCGGCCCGCACTCGGGACGGGAGCAACCGTCAACCGTCATCGTTGAAACCGCCGCCGTTTTCCCGGCGGCCGCTCCGCCGGAAATGGCCGCCATGTTGGCTGCGACGCAGTCCGCGGCGGCCATGTTGGCTCGGGAGCCGTATGCGGCCGCTGCTACGGCTGCGACGCGGCGGGCGGCGGCCATTGTTGCTGCGACGCCGCAAGTCGGCGCCATGGCTGCCATGGCAAACGCGACGCCGCGTCTCTCCGCCGGCGCGGCCGGGGTTTCTCGGCACGCCGCGCCTGTGGGACCAGCCGCCGGCGACGACGCGGCTTCACATCAAGCTGTGGCTTCGTACGCCGCCGCTGACAGGTGGGTAGCGAAAGCGGAGGCGCCTTCACACCTCGCTGTGTCTACGGCGTGGCCCATAGGGGCCGCAGCACCACAGCACATTTCCGCGTCTCTGGCGTGGCTCACGGGTGCCGCAACGCTGCCATTGCCGCACCACGTCGCGTCCGCTGGGTGGCCCGCAGGTGCCGCTTGGCTTCCACACCTTGCGGCGCCGCGCGGCCAATGGCTGCGCCGGTTACCCGACGTCGCGCCATTTCTCGCGAAAGGGGGCTACTGGTTGGCCTTCCAGGACCGGTTTGACGCGGCATACATGTCGGTTGGCTGGTCCATGGAGGAGGCCTTGCCGGCGCTTCCGACCTGCTTGGACGAGAGGGCTCTGCAGGCCTTCAAGTCCATCCATCCGGCCAATCGGGCTACGCTCCCGGCCTATATCCAAATGGCCAACGTTTTTGAGCCGCCGTCCTGCGCGCAGCTAAAGTTCTCGCTGCGGCGGCGGGAGGAGGGGGAACTGCCGCTGGCCTTCCGCTGCTCGCTCCTGGCCCTGGCGCAGGCTGCATACCCTGACCTGTACGGCAGGGCACTTGATTCTATGGCCTTGGGGAAGCTGCTTGACCTGGCAAGGGAGCTAGGAATTGCTCTGTCGATCAACAATGATCGGCAGATCACATCCTTGGCGGTCGCCGAAAACATTGAGGCGCACCTCTCCCTCCGCCAACAGCCTCGGATGGCGGCGTGTGCGGGGGTCCCGGCGCCGCACGGGGGGGCCGCCTCTCAGGGGGTGGACACCCTCGCGGCCCTGGCGATGCCCGATCATCGAGGAAGGGGGGCGGGTGGTCGCCGTCCGGAGCAGCGGGGGTGGCCGGGACCTTCCTGTCCGCAGGAGGCGGCCACGGTGGCCTGCGTCCGCTGTGGTCAGCGGGGCCACATTGAGCGGGGCTGCCGGAATGCCTCGGGGGCCTTTAGAAAAGGGGCTCCACCTTCTCCCGGACCCTCGTTGGCATCGGGTCCAGGGCCTCAGGCGAGTCGCGACGCATCATCTGCGCGGTCGCTCCCTTCACCTCATGCATCTAGCGGGGCTAGGGCCCATCGTCATGGGGTTGTCCTCGAAGGGTCGGGTGCACCATCGTCATCACCCCCTCAATGGCCCAGACAGACCCGCCACTGGGATGCGCTTGCGCATCGGATGGTGGCGGCAGCTGCCGGCTCCTCAGCGGTGGCAGGATATGTGCAAGGGGTGCACGTTCGCCTCCTGGTGGATACGGGGGCGTCGGCCACCATTATTTCCATTTTCGGGCTGCTACCCCGCAGCATTGTAGCGTCGGTTCGGGTTGACGAGATTGAGTTGGCCGGGCCTATTTTGGTCTCCAGGACCTTGGCAGTGCCATGCCTCTTGGAGACCGACTTTTTGTCTAGGATGCCCATCCGAATTCTCGTTGACCAGGGCTGTGTGGAAATGCCGTCAGGGAGGCGGCTGCAATTCCTACAATCGCCTACCGTCCTGTCTCCCTTGGTCGCCGGTATACGGGCCTTGAATAAAGCGCCGGTGACCGAACTTCCGGCGTCACAAATCCTGCTACCCCTTAGGTTGCGCAAACCGCTCGAAATGGGCTCCATGGAGACGGGTATCCTCCTGTCCCCGTCAAGCTACTTTTCAAGGACGAAGGGGTTGGTGGGCACCTTGACAGCCGTGTCGGGGGGCCAAGACCTTTATTGGCAGGTCCTCACTCAATTCAGGACCCGTGCCGGTCGTAGTCCCGGCCGGCCACGTCCTGGCGCACGCGACCCCGGCTCCTCCACCCGAGAGCGCTGCCCCGGATGGAGGGGTCGTGGCGGGCGTGATGCGCACGGGGGACCCCGACGCATCATGGATCGCCATATTGTGCAACGAGAATGCCTCGTTGTCCTCCGGGGAACGTCGGCAACTCCCCGACCTCATCGAGCGGTTCACCGATGTGTTCAGCCAAAGTAAATTTGATCTGGGTCGCACTACTCTTTTGGACCACCACATAGACACGGGCGGCGCGACCCCTATTCGACTTAATTCCCACCGCTTTAGCCCAGCGGAAAAAGATCATGTCCGCTCGGCTGTCGACGAAATGTTGGCGGCGGACATCATCTCCCCATCTATCAGCCCTTGGGGTGCCCCCATTGTGCTAGTCAAGAAATGGGACGTGAGTCTCCGGTTCTGCGTCGATTTCCGTAGATTGAACAAGATCCCGGTGGCTGATGCATATCCATTGCCTCACATGGATGATTCCCTGGACGCCCTCTCGGGCGCGCGGTTCTTTTTGACTTTAGATTTGCTCTCCGGCTTTTGGCAATTGCCACTGGATGAGGCCTCTAGACCCAAGACAGCGTTCCGCACGCCCCAGGGGTTGTTCGAGTTCAATCAGCTTCCTATGGGTCTCCATTCGGCCCCGGCCACCTTCCAGCATCTCATGGAGATGGTCTTGGCGGGGCTGCAGTGGGAGTCTTGTCTAATCTACTTGGATGACGTTATTGTTTTTGGCCGTACGTTTGGTGAGCACTTGCAACGCCTTGAGGCGGTGTTCGTCAAAGTGCGTGCTGCTGGCTTGAAATTCAAACCCCAGAAATACCACTTGCTACAACCATCGGTGAAGTATTTGAGACACATTGTTAGCATGTCAGGTGTCGCCACGGACCCGGATAAAACGGCTTGTGTCCGGATGTGGCCGACTCCCACATCTGTCGCGGAGGTGCGTAGCTTCGTTGGCTTCGCATCGTACTATCGCCGGTTTGTCCGCGATTTTGCCAATTGCGAAGCCGCTGCACACACTCTCCGCCAAACGCCAAAGATTTCACTGGGGCGCGGAAGAGGAGGCGGCTTTTGCGGTGCTTCGCACGGCCTTAGCGGATGCGCCGCCCTTGGGGTACCCGGATTTTTCGAAACCCTTCCTGCTCGATACCGATGCCAGCGACATGGGTATTGGGGCTGTCCTGGCCCAGGTGGTCGATGGGGTTGAGAGGGTGGTAGCCTATGTCACTCGCGTTCTGTCCCCGACGGAACAGCGATATTGTGTGACCCGGAGGGAGCTTTTGGCCATAGTTTATTTTGTTCAGTTGTATAGACCCTATTTGTACGGTAGGCTTTTTACGGTCCAAACCGACCACGCGGCCCTGCAATATTCGCTGAGGATTAGTCAGCCCTCGGGTCAGCTGTCTCGCTGGCTCAAAGTGCTCCAGGATTACCCCTTTGATGTAATCCACAGGAAGGGGACACAGCATGGAAATGCGGATGATTTATCCAGATTGCCGGCAGGCGGCGGGTGTGCTTGCGCCCTGGGCTCTAGCTGTTGCAAGGCCCCAGGGGACGTCGCGGCCCAGTTGGTCGCGTCGGCCGAGGCGGCCACCCCTTCAGGTGCGGCGGCGCCCGCGGATTTCGGCCTTGGACTCCCCGGGGAGGTATGGTCCAGCTTGCAGATGGAGGATTCCTTTCTGCTGAAGCTAAGGCGCCGCGTCGAGCATAAGACCCGGAGCTCAGCTTCGTCGGCTGTCCCGGCGATCGCCGTGCATGACGGACTCCTCATGCCTTGGGATGCCCAATTGGAACGCTATTGTGTGGTTGTGCCCACTAGCGTGCGTGGTAAATTAAGCCGAGCCATTCACGAGAAGCTTATGCACCTTGGCTACCACAAGACCTTATTGACTATTACTGGCCGGGTGTTGAGGGTGACGTGGCACTGATTTTGAAGGGTTGCCACGACTGCGCGCGGAAGAAGGCCGAAGTTGTCCGGGACCGGGCCCCGCTGCAGTCCATCCGGGTTTCTTGCGTTAATGAGCTCGTGGCGCTCGACATTTTGGGGCCATTTCCTGCATCCCAACGGGGCCACAAATACCTCTTGGTGGGCGTTGAGTACCTCACACGTTGGCCCATGGCATGGCCTTTGGTCGATCAGTCGGCCTCCTCTATCACAGAGGCCTTCGTTGACTGACCAGGGGCGGAATTTCTCGTCTAGGTTGCTCAACGAGGTGTGTGACCTCCTTGGCACCAAGAAAATCCGCACCTCGCCCTACCACCCCCAGTCAGACGGGATGGTAGAGCGCTTGAACCGCACCCTTACGTCCATGATGTGCCACCAGGTGAACACGTCCCAGTCAGACTGGGACCTGTTCGTCCCGGGGGTCTTGGAGGCATATCGGTTGGCCCCTCATGCCTCCACGGGATTTTCGCCTTTTTATTTGATGTACGGTAGGGAACCGGAGCCCCCGGCGCACATCCAGATGGACGTTGGCTCCTCCAGGAAGGGCCCCTTTGAAGGTTGCACTTGACCGGCTGCGTGAGGCACAACAGGCCGCTGCCGAGAAATCCGCCAGCCGGCAGGCAGCTAATGAGCGGCTGCCCAAACACCAGGCAGCTGGCCTCCCGTGGGTAGCGGGTCAAAAAGCGTGGCTGCATTGTCCCCAGGTCCCCGTTGGCACATCGGCCAAATTGCATCGCCCTTGGCAGGGCCCCGTTGAGGTCGTGGAGGTCCGCCGGCCGCAATGCGTCCGGATTCGGTTCGGTCGCCGGCAGTGGATAGTGCACCCGTCCCGGCTCAAACGTTATGTTCCATCTACCCTGGGGGATCCACCCCCAATTCCGGAGCGGCCGGCGGATGATGTGTCCGGCGTGCCTGACCGGCCGGGTCTCGTTGACGGAGGTGACGTCCGGCCTGTGCGTGTGCCCCCAGGCCCCTCCCGAGTGAGGCCGACAGAGACCCCCCGGTCACCGGAGGCCACAGCGGTGGGCCTGTTGCCCGCTGACGGGCCACCTGCACGGGTGGCAGACGCCGCACGGGGGAGCGGGCCAGCGGCGCATACCCACTCGAGGGGGATGCGGCTCCGGTGACGGCCCTGGTGGCCGTTCAGCGGGCCCAGCCCCTGGCACCTGTTCAGCGCTATCCGGCGGATGAGGCCTTCGGGCTCTATTGGTTTTGTTTGTTGTTGTTGTGGTTGTTGTTGCTGTTCTGCTTGAGGGGCCGTGCTGCCCTAAGGTTGAGTTGTCTAGCAGCTGGTTTTACCTTCAGGCACATGCACTCGTGATTGTTCGGTCTTCGGTCCGATGTGGGGCCCCGCTTGCGGGGTGATTGCAGCCGGTTCGGCTGTTTTTTTTCACGGGGGGGGGGGGGGGTGATGTAGAGGAGTAGAGGAGAGTAGTGGCGTCGTGTGCGCTGTCCAGTGCGATGACGTCACGGGACGTGGGGTCACGCGCGCTGGACAGTGCACATGACATCACGTCTCCTAAGGTACTTAAGGGATACCCCGTGATGTAAGCGGGGTCACTGTGGGAACGGGTAGAGTAAGCAGGGTGAAGAGGGAACCAGGGGTAGAGAGAGGGATCGAGTAGTGAGTCTGGGGAGAAGCCGGTGGTAGCCGTAGAGGTGCTTCTCTCTCCGCTCGGTGGAGTCGGCAGAGTCCACGATCCGACACGAGAGAGAGAGACCGGAGCCAGCCGGCAGGGACCCGGACTCAGAGTAGGACCCCTAGCCCCTGGGAGTTGTGTACCCTGCCGTGTAATATTGTAACAGCTTTAATAAACCCTGGCGGAAGCCCTTAACTTACCTCCGTCTACGAGTACGTCCGTCGGAACTTCTCTACACATACACACAGTACACACACACAGTACACACACACAGTACACACACACAGTACACACAGTACACACACTACACACACAGTACACACACAGTACACACACGGTACACACACACACACGGTACACACACACACGGTACACACACACACGGTACACACACACACGGTACACACACACACACGGTACACACACACAGTACACACACAGTACACAAAGTACACACACTACACACACACACACACAGTACACACAGTACACACACAGTACACACACACATAAAGTACACACATACACGGTACACACACAGTACACACACAGTACACACACACACGGTACACACACACACATATTACACACAGTACACACACACACAGTACACACACACAGTACACACACACACACGGTACACACACACAGTACACACACACACGGTACACACACACAGTACACACACACACAGTACACACACACAGTACACACACACACGGTACACACACACAATACACACACACAGTACACGGTACACACACACGGTACACACGACGCACCTCTCACTGTCGAAGGCACCACCACCGCCACTACCTCCACCACCGCCACCACCACCTCCCGTCAGCAGCCCGCGTAGGCCCAGGCTGCTGCGCTCCAACTTGCTGTGACTCTTCGTGCGCTTCAAGCGCTTGCTCAGGAAGCCCTGCAGACAACAACAACAACATCAACATCTTCATCATCAACAACATTAACCACAACAACAACGACATTAACCATGATAACATCATCAACAACAACATCGACAACAACAACATCAACATCATCAACCACAACAACAACGACATTAACCATGATAACATCATCAACAACAACATCATCAACATCATCATCATCAAACACAACAACAACATCAACAACCACAACAACATCAACCACAATAACAGCATCAACAACAACATCAACAATAACATAATCATCATCATCAACCACAACAACAACAACAACATCAACAACCACAACAACATCAACCACGAGAACATCATCAACAACAACATCAACAACAACCACAACCACAACAACAACGACATCAACCACGATAACTTCATCAACAACCACATCAACAACAGTATGCAGGGGCTGGTAACCCCTCCACCTTTCAATAAATTACCACAAAACCACGTGGAAAATATCTAATTAATAAGCTTGTGCCGGAGGCCCCGGGGGGACAGGCGTCATTGACATCTCCTGGCCAAACCCCATTTGGCGGAGCCAGGAGATTGAATCTTCATCCTCGGGGCTCCTCCAGAAACAACGAAAAGCCACTGAGGGTGGCCACGTGGAATGTTCGAACGCTCACTGCGGAGGAGAGAGGCTGCCACTCCTCTGTCGGGAGCTTGACCGGTACCGCCTGGATCTCTGTGGCATTCAGGAGGTCAGGTGGACCGGCTCTGGCTCCTGCCACCATGAGGGATGGACAGTCCTCTACTCGGGGCAGGAGACTGCCAAACAACAGGGTGTGGCTCTTCTTCTGAACAAAATAATGAAGGGGGCGTGGGAGCATAGCAGTGTGGTGTGGGAAGCTGTAATCCCCAGGCTACTTTGGGCTCGCCTTCCCATCAACCGGAGGCGAGGAATGGTAGTCGTGGTTACTTATTCCCTTACCGAAGATGAACATCCGTGGAGGGATGCAGGCAAGGCCGATGAGTCAGATGCCTTATATGACCTCCTGTCACAGGTGCTGGCAAAACTGGCCCCTCGGGATTGAGTCATCTTGTTGGGTGACTTCAATGCCCGAGTTGGTCATGATGCTGGCACCTGGTCTGGAGTGATTGGAAGGCATGGGCCAGATCAGCTCAATAAAAACAGTAGGAGGCTGCTAGATTTTTGTGCAGCCCATGGTATTGTAATTGTAGTGGTGGTGTTGACGTGCGCCGACTGTGACAGTGATGGATCACGGGGCGGCGCGAGGTGCGGGGTTGGGCACGCGCTGTGGGCGTGGTGTGGACGCGCGCGCCGGGAGTGACAGATGACGGGGCGGCGCGGCGTGGGTGCTGAGGCACGCTGAGATGTGGGAAAACAGGATCGTAGCCAGCGCCCAGTGATTGGTCGAATAGGATGGGTGCTCGCAGCGACGTCCGCAGGTGGGGTATAAAGGGGGACGCGCGAGAGCACTCGGGGAGAAGTTACCCAGTTGAAGACCAGAAGACGGAGCTGAAGACCTAGTGCCCCGAGACCCCTAGTCCCGCCGTCCTTGTGGGGACCGGGGCCCTGTGTGGCTCGGAGGCGAGACTGTGGGACCCAGGGTCCGACGCCCACGTGGGTCGGGCTGGGGACCCACAGTCAAGACGGACACCCCGGGCAGGGAGTGTCCCGAGTAGCTCAGAGGCGTTAGTCGCCGAGTAGCTAAGTGGGTGTTGGTCACCCGAGTAGCTCAGTGGGCGTTAGTCGCCGAGTAGCTAAGTGGGTGTTGGTCACCCGAGTAGCTCAGTGGGCGTTAGTCGCCAGGGTAGCTAAGTGGGTGTTTGTCACCCGAGATACTAAGTGGATGTTTGTCACCCGAGATAGTAAGTGGGTGTTTGTCACCCGAGATACAAAGTAGGTGTTAGTCACCTGTGAACGAGTTTGGTAAAATAAAGAGTGTGTTATCCGTGAAGTCGTCTCCCGCCGAGTTACTACACTACATAATTACCAACACGCCGTTCCAGCATCGGCGCATCCACACAACATCATGGAGGCATGCCGGGTTCAAGCAAGAACATTTGCTGGACTACATAGTGACGGACCAGCGGATGCGGGCCCATTTCCTTGACCCCAGGACCTACCGTGGAGCTGATCTGCCTTCTGACCATCAACTTGTCATCTGTAAGATGCGCCTGCCATTCTTCCACTCCGGTGGTGGGTGTACACCCAGGACCCCATTCAAACCCAAGGTGGCCTGGTCTCAGCTAACTGATGAAAGTTGCAAGTGAGAATTTCACCATCGCCTGCAACTGGGGTTGGCATCGTCCCCCACTCCTCCAGATGTCGAGGGTAAATGGGCGAGGTTTAGGACTGTGACTCATGCAGCTGCAATGGCTGCTTTGGGTACGCGGTCCAGACCTCCCCGGAGACCCTGGCTGACAGAGGAGGTGTTCAGGCTGGCTGAGAATCCCACGTCGGAGAATGAGGAGGCTTACCACAGCCTTCGCTCGGAGGTTCGGAGAGCCGTGAGGCGCTGCAAGGATTGGTGGCGGTCACGGGTTGTTGAGGAGATGGAGTCTGCCTCAATGGCCCACAATTCCAAATCCCTATTTAACTCCATCAAAAAAGTTACCTGCAGCGCCACACCTATTACCATCATTAGGGGAAAAAATGGTGATCCAATCTCCAACCCGAAGGAACAGGTTTGGGGGGAGGGGAAATCCCTCGAAATGAAAAACATCGTGGGACAAAGTGGGGATGACCCTACCGAGGCTGCGGTGCCTCAAATATTGGAAGAATAAGTCACCCCCTTGTGAGTGGCTGGCTGAGGTGCCATCTGTTGAGAAAGTACTGAAGGCGATCTGGAATCTGAGACCAGGAAAGGCACCAGGCAGAGATGATCTCCCAAGCAAAATGCTGAGGGAGGGTGGCGTTTGTGCACAGACTGCCCTATATAACATCATAACAACAGTCTGGACCACTGGACGGGTTCCGCAGGATTGGAAGGATGCCCTGGTGGTCCCCCTCTTTAAGAAGGAGGACTGCACAGACTGTAACAACTACAGGGGCATCTCACTCCTCAAGTGTGCTGGGAAAGGTCCTGAGAGAGAGAGAGCATGCGTGGCACGCGAGAGGGAGCGTGCGCGGGGCGCGCGCGGGACGACACTGGTCCGAGAGGAGGCCAGTGGGGGTGCGGAGAAGAACCTGAATAAAAGACAAACGGAGACCAGCATCGCCTGACGGAGTCTTTTATTACACTGGGGTCAGAAGTGGAACGAGATGTCGAAACATCTCAAGAAAAATAATATACCTGCACCATCTTCAGAAGACGAAGAGGACCTTCCTCCGGCGGTGGCGGTCCCGACCATGGAAGGCGTGGGCGAAGTGGCGGCGAGCGACACGCCAGGAGTACAAGATGTCGTCGTGGCGGCTGGGCCGTCTGCGTCGACGGGCGCCGAGGACGGCTGGCGACACGTGGCAGTCCAGCTTGATTCGCTGCGGGCCGTTCTGCTGGATTTAGTCACCCTGGTGGTGCCAGCGACGATGCCGGATCGGCCACGCGGCGGGCCTTCAAGCGGGGAGCCTTCGGGTGGGGCCGAGCCGTCCGCCATTGGGGCCTCTGCGACGCTTCCCACCTCTCAGACACGCGGCAGGACGCCGCCATCTTGGGTGTGGTCGCAGCCAAACGGCGGGAAGCCACCATCTTGTCGCTGCTACGGCGGGAAGCTGCCATCTTGTCGCTGGCATGGCAGGAAGCCGCCATCTTGTCGCCGCAGCATGTGACACCTGCATCGGAAGACAGCAGCTCGGGGACTCGCAGCCATCGCCTGACGACGATTAAAGAATGCTCGATTGGAGGAGATTGGAGCGCATTTGCGTAGCGTTTTGAGTCGGCCGTCCGATCCGCCAAGTGGATGGATGCGGAGGCCTTGGAAGTCCTGCCGACGCTCCTAGACGACAAGTCTTTGAAATTCTTCCGCTCCATCAAGGCCACGAAGAAGGCGACGCTGAAAGGGGCGTTCGACGAAATAGCGGAAGCGTACGAGCCTCCGGACGACGCACACCGCAGATTCGTCCAGAGGCAACGGGCACCCGAGGAATCGCCTGTGGCTTTTCAGGGCGCTGTGCTTGAGCTGGCCATGGCCGCGTATCCAGAAACGGAGCCCGACTTGTTGGAGCCCTTGATACTGGGTAAGATGTTGGAGCTGTCCAAGAACTTGGGCATTCCGATGCCGATATGCGGCCATGAGCAGCTGACTTCCCGGATGGCAGCCAAGTGCCTCGACGCGCAGTTCAACTTGCGCCGTTGGGCACAGGTGACCGCCTGGACGGGGAGCCCGACCGTGGAGGGAAGCGCCGCCGGGTGGACTCCGTCAAAGGCCATCTTCGTGCCGGACGAGAGGGGGCCTGGCGATCTCTCTGCAGCGGCGGCGGCGCAGTGGGTTCCTCGAGGGGCAGCGGAGTCGCGCTCCGGCCCGCCGCTGAGGGATCGCCGAGATGGGGGGGGAGCCGGGCGGCGGGCCGACTCGCCGTGTTACCGCTGCGGCCGTCTTGGACACTTCGCGCGGGACTGTCGGAGTTGCCCTCGCCCGCCTCTTCAGCCGGAGTCCGCGACCAAGGACGCGACGTCAACGCCGGAGAGTCAACCGTGTCAGGCAAGTCAGAACGCATCAGACACCCGGCAAGGCCTGTCATCTCATGCATCACCGTCGGTATGCGTTTCGGGGGCCTGTTCTAACGGGGGAACTCTAAGGGATCCGCGTCGCTCGCTGACACAGTGGCGGAAATTGGCACGGAGGGTGGTCGCAGCCGCTACTGGGTCGTCGACCGTGCCGGGTTCGATACAGGGGGTCGACGTGCGGATTTTGGTAGATTCGGGCGCGTCCGCAACTATCATCTTGGACGTGATATTCCATCTCCTGTCCATTCCACCGTCGCGGGTACGACCGGTTTACGATTCATGTGTTGCGGCGAACGGAGGGAGTATGGGCATCGTTGGTCAGGTGGAGGCGCGTATTTCGGTTGGGGGTGTGTCGGCTTCGGGGACGGTGTTAATCTCCAGGTCCCTCGCTGTGCCGTGTTTATTGGGGACCGATTTCCTGGCAAAGATGCCCATTCAGATAAGGGTTGATCAGAATTGTATTGAGTTACCGGCGGGCCAGAAGATTTTCTTTTTGCCGTCGCCGTGGAGACAGTCCGCTCCGGACCGTCAGGTGCAGGCGCTATCCGACGTTTCGATCGACATTCCACCTGGCTCGCAGATGCTTATCCCACTGCGTTATCGGAAGCCCGTGCCTGGGGTCGAGGGGGCGGCGGGGGTGTTGTTGTCGCCGTCCAACGCGGTTACGGCTGGCCTGGCGCTGGTCGCGGCATGAACGATTGTTCGGCCGGGTCAGCCTCCGTTTTTGCAAGTGTTGAATGGAGGCGCGGACAATGTCGTCGTGCCGGCCGGAACGGTTTTGGCCCATGCCACGACCGCCTTCACGGCCCATGACGATCCAGCCCACCGGGGTCTCGTAGGGGGGGTTTCGGCCTCGACGGCGCAGGACGATCGATGGGTCGCCGGGTTGTGCCAAGAAAATGTGTCCTTGACTACGGACCAGAGGTCCGCGCTTTGCGCGCTGTTGGAGAAATATTCTGATGTCTTTAGTAAAGACGATTTCGATCTGGGACGCACCTCGTTGCTCTCCCACCACATTGATACCGGGGATGCTGCTCCCATTTGGATGAATCCACATCGGTTGAGCCCGGCGGAGAGGGATCATGTACGCGGCGCGGTGGATGATATGCTAGCCGCTGACATTATCTCTCCGTCCAACAGCCCGTGGGGCGCTCCGGTGGTCCTGGTGAAGAAAAAGGATGGCAAATTACGGTTTCGTGTCCATTTTCGGAAGTTGAACAAGGTGTTCGGTTGCGGACGCTTACGCCCTGCCGCGTATGGATGATTCCCTCGATGCCTTGTATGGGGCGAAATTTTTTTCTACTCTTGACCTCTCTTCGGGGTTCTGGCAGCTCCCCCTGGACGAGTCCTCGAGGGAAAAGACGGCTTTCCGTACGCCTCCAGGGCCTGTTTCAGTTTAATCCCATGGGGTTGAACGCCACCCCTGCTACGTTCCAGAGGTTGATGGAACTCGTGTTGACCGGTCTGCAGTGAGACACGTGCTTGATATATTTGGACGATGTTATTGTGCTCAGCCGTACGTTTGAGGAGCATCTTCAGAGATTAGATGCTGTTTTTGATAGGGTGCATTCCGCCAATTTCAAATTTAAGTCCAAGAAGTGTCACCTTTTGCAACGATCCGTGCGCTATTTGGGCCACATTGTCAGCTCTGACGGTGTGGCCACGGACCCAGAGAAAACGGCGTGCGTTCGGGACTGGCCAACTTCGGCCACGGTGGGTGACGTGCGTCGATTTGTCGGGTTCGCTTCCTATTATCGCAGGTTCATTCCAAATTTTTGCCACGATCGCTAGGCTGCTGCACCTCCGTACGGCAAAGAACCGGAGGTTCAGCTGGGGGCCGGCGGAGGAGGCGGCGTTTCATGGCCTACGCGATCGCTTGGCGTCAGCGCCGACGCTGGACTACCCTGATTTCACTCTGCCTTTTATTCTGGATACCGACGCTAGTGACACGGGGATTGGGGCCATCCTATCGCAGTTTAAGGGTGGCGTTGAGCGCGTGGTGGCTTACGGGAGCCGCGTTTTATCTCCAGCGGAGACCCGCTACTGCGTTACCCGCCGGGAACTGTTGGCTATAGTGCATTTCGTCCGTCAATACCGCCCGTATTTGTATGGCCGCAAATTTATTGCGCGCACGGACCACACGGCTCTACAATATTCCCTGAAAGTTGAGCAACCGTCTGGTCAATTGGCGCGATGGTTGGAAACTTTTCAGGAATTTTCGTTTGAGATTCAATATCGTAAGGGGTCGCGTCATGCAAACGCGGACGCGCTCTCCCGATTGCCGCAGGGATCCCCTTGCACCTGTGCCTCTGGCACGAATAGGTGCACACGGGTTCCACAGCCCCCGCGTCCTGTCGTGTCCGCTGTGGAGATGCCCGGGGCTTCCACGGGTCCGGAACCGGCCGACGGGGTTTTGAATTTGCTGCGTTCCGTGTGGATTCGAGAGCAATTGCTCGATGATTCGCTGGGGGCCTTACAGAGTCGGGCTGCAAAGGAGAGGGGATATCCGTCGTCCGATAGGACGCCGGGAGCGGCTCTCCATGACGGCTTGTTGATGTGGAGGGAAGGCTTGCACGACCGCTGGCGTCTTGTTGTGCCGTCGTCGTTGCGATATGAGTTGATTCGGATTCTGCACGCTGAGAAGTTGTTACATCTCGGGGTGCAGAAAACCTTGTTGACGTTACAGGGGATTATTTTTGGCACGGCATGACGACTGATGGAAGCCGCCTAAGCAACCGTATGTTCCCCCAGTGCAGTCGATACAAGTGTCGCGGGTTAACGAGTTGGTGGCGTTGGATATTCTGGGGCCCTTTCCCCCGTCCGCTAGGGGGAACAAATTTTTGTTGGTCGGGGTTGAATATCTTTCCCGCTGGCCGATGGCCTGGCGCTTGCCCGACCAGTCGGCGGCGTCTATCACGGAGGCATTTCTGTTCGGATATGTGATGGGCAAGAGGGCGCCGGAAAGGTTGCTTACAGACCAAGGGCGAAATTTTTCTTCCAACCTATTGCGGGATGTGTGCGACGCACTGGGGACTAAAGGTTCGGACGTCTCTCTACCATCCACAAACTGACTGGATGGTTGAACGGTTGAACCGGACCCTGTCGGCCATGCTCTGTCATACGGTTAGCGAGAAGCAGGCCGATTGGGATTTGCATATCCCTGGGGTGCTCTCCGCTTACCGGATGGTGCCGCATGCGTCAACAGGGTACTCACCCTTCTTTTTAATGTACGGCCGCGAGAATGTGCCGCCGGTGGAAGTGCAACTTGGCACGCGGGCGAGAGGTCCTGTTAAGCCCCTCCCCGAGTATATTCGTGACGCCGCTTGACGCGTGGCGGAGGCGCGGGAGGCGGCCCGATTGGCTACGGCCAGGACCCAGGCCCGGAACAATCGTTGCGCCCGGCGCTCTCATCGTGGGTACCCCTGGCGAGTGGGGGACATGGTCTGGCTCTACTGCCCACAGGTACCGGTGGGGACCTCCCCTAAGTTGCACAAACCCTGGCAGGGGCCGGTTGTGCTTATTGAGGTCCCTAGCCCGCAGTCCGCGCGCGTTCGGGTCGGATCGCGGTGTTGATTCGTTCACACGTCCCAATTGAAACCCTACGTGTCCCCGTGAGTGGATGCGTCATCTCCTAACGTTGCCTTGCCGGTGTCTGTCGCGTCCGACGCGCCACTGACTTTGCCTGTTCAACATGCAAGCGCGCCTGTCGTGCCTCCTGTAGATGGGCCGGATGTGATCCTGCCGGACACAGGGATTCCTGCACCAGGTGGGCCTACCACGGCGACGGGGACACTTGGCCCCGCTGCTCCTCCAACCCCGCCGCGGTTGCAGTTGCAGGGGGCCCCGACTACGGACCTCTCTGGGGAACGGGGTGCTGGGACGGACAGGCCTCCACCAGCGGCGGATGGCTCCGGTTCCGCCGCTCCTAAAACCCTGTCGGGACTGCGCCTCTCGTGAAGGACGGGCCGGCGACCCGCACTCGTTCCAAATCCCTTCCCTTTCGTTAAGTGTGTTGTTGTTATACTCTGCGTTGTGTCTGGTGATTCCTGATTGTGATGCTGTCGCTCGCATTATTTTGTCCTATTGCAGCCGGGACGGCTGGCTTTTTCATCAGGGGCGGGGGGGGGGGGTCATGTAATGCGAGCGTAAATGGGGTTGTTGCTGGGCTCTGGTCCAATCACACGGCCCGGGGTATTGGGGGGCGGAGCCTGGTCTGCGGGGCGTGTGGGAGGGGCCACCGTTCACGTCGGCTCCAATGGGAGGCGAGGTGAATGGGGGCGGAGCCAGCGGGGTAGTATGGGAAGGCCGGATCTGAGGATCCGGAGGGGAGGAGTCAGGGTCACATGGGGGGAATGGACATAAGTGGGAGCCCAGAAGAGATCAGGCCAGTCGGGGAAGTTAAGAGGCTGAGCCACGTTGGGTGGTGAGAGAGATCTGCGCCATCGGCCACGTGGCCGAAGGACCTCAGCACGCCGTCGGCCAGCGGTGTGCGGAGTGCGGGAGTAGAGGAGCTAACGGAGGAGCGTGCGGAGCACGCGAGAGGGAGCGTGCGCGGGGCGCGCGCGAGACAACACTGGTCCGAGAGGAGGCCAGTGGGGGTGCGGAGAAGAACCTGAATAAAAGATAAACGGAGACCAGCATCGCCTGACGGAGTCTTTTATTACATTTGTACCATCGGGCACTCCACCCCCACAACTCCCAATCGGTGATGGGGCAGTTGTGGAGAGAGTTGAGAGTTTCCCACACCTGGGCAGTGTGCTTATGACCGGCTCCAGTTTATCAGCAGAGGTCTCACTCCGAATCAGTCGAGCGGCAATATCTTTTCATCGGTTGCGTAACGCTGTGTGGAAGCCACCTGGTCTGTCGCTCCGCACGAAGCTTCAGGTCTTCTCGGCCACAGTCATTCCATCCCTTCTATACGCTTGCGAAACGTGGACCCCCCTAATGGAGCATGTTCGCCGGTTGAAAACATTTAAACTGGCCTGCCTACGATCCATCCTGGGTTTAACCAGGCTGGATTGTGTGAGGAGCTCACAAATCCTTGAAAGATCTGGGCAAAGTCCCATCGGTGAGCTCCTCCGGCAGGCAAGGCTGCATTGGCTGGGTCATGTAGCCTGCATGCCCAGCCACCGCATGACTAAACAGCTTTTGTTCAGCCGGATCGAGGGGGCTAAACGGGCGCGGCACGGGCTAGAGAAGAGATGGAGTGATGTGGTACAGGAGGACGTGGAGCTGAGTGGACTTGCCGATGACTGGTACCAGCGGTGTCAAGATCGGCCTCAGTGGAGGAGGATCGTGAAGGACGCTACTGGGCAGTTGGAGGCAGTCGCCCTCCAACAACAACGGAGGGCGGAGGAGCGACGCTCACAACAACGAGCGGAGTGCCGGGTGGCTAAAGCACAGCAAGTTGGTACAGTAGGGGGCACAGGTGGTGCATCAGCCAGTCATCTCAGTCATCTCGGTCATCTCAGTCAGCCGACCCGTGGCATCTGCTAGGTCTGCCCCGTGACCTCCTGCCAGCGGGCGTTCGACACTTCACGTGGCCTCAAGGTGCACATGGCCTGGTACAAGCGTCGTGGTGATGTCACCGCCACTTAGTGGCGAATGGCGGTTGTTGTTGTGTGTGAGAGTGTGTGTGTGTGAGTCACACCGCCACGGTGAACGAGGATGAGGTGGAGGAGGTGGAGGAGGAGGTGGAGCCGGCGATGGTGCTGCTCTTGGCGGCCACGGAGGCAGGCACGGTGGTCTTCCGGCGTGGCAGCCGCTCCAGCGGGGAGTCTGGGGGGGGGGGGGGCAACGTGCTTCACTCGCTCATTCACTCATTCACTCGCTCAATCACTCACCCACTCACTCGCTCGCTCATTCATCCAGACGGCCACTCACTCATTCACTCGCTCAATTACTCACTCAGACACTAAACTCACTCAGACACTCACTCATCCACTCACTCACTCACCCACCCACTCACTCATTCATTGACTCATCCATTCACTAATTCACTCGCTCATTCAGTCACTCATTCGATCATTGACTCATTTACTCACTCACTTGCTCATTCAGTCGCCCACTCACTCATCCTTTCATTGACTCATTCACTCACTCATGCACTCGCCCACTCGCCCGCTCACTCTCTGTGCGTGTGTCTGCCCGTGCGTGTGTAGCTGTAGCCGCCGGCGCGTACCAGGAGCGGTGCCAGTACAGAGTGGCAGCTGCTGCTGCTGGTGCTGGTGGTGCCGCTGTGCGGGCAACGCCAACCCAGCGCTGCCACCAGCGCTGCCACCAGGGGGGGTCCCACCACCAGCGGTGGTGCAGCGCCGCAGCACGGCCACGTTGCAGGACTCGGAGCGCCGCTCCTGGAGCAGCGAGGGGTGGATCTGGGGGCGGGGTGGGTGGGGTGGGTGGGGTGGGTGGGGTGGGTGGGGTGGGTGGGGTGGGGTTGGCGGGGTGGCACGGTGGGTGGGTGGCACGGTGGGTTGGGTGGTACGGGGGATAGAGTGGGTGGGGTGGGTTGGGTGGGGTGGGTGGGATGGGCGGGGTGGGGTGGCACGGTGGGTGGGGTGGCACGGTGGGTGCGGTGGGTGGGGCAGGTGGGTGAGTGGGTGAGTGAGCAGGTGGGTGAGTGAGTGGGTGAGTGTGTGAGTGGGTGAGTAAGTGGGTGAGTGAGTGGCTGAGTGAGTGAGTGGGTGAGTGAGTGAGTGGGTGAGTGTGTGAGTGGGTGAGTGAGTGGGTGAGTGAGTGGCTGAGTGAGTGAGTGGGTGGGTGAGTGAGTGAGTGAGTGAGTGAATGAGTGAGTGAGTGAGTGGGTGGGTGAGTGAGCGGGTGGGTGAGTGGGTGAGTGGGTGAGTGAGTAGGTGAGTGAGTGGCTGAGTGAGTGAGTGGGTGAGTGAGTGAGTGGGTGGGTGAGTGAATGGCTTGAGTGAGTGAGTGGCTGAGTGAGTGAGTGGGTGAGTGGGTGAGTGGATGACTGGGTGAGTGACTGGGTGAGTGACTGGCTGAGTGGGTGGGTGAGTGGGTGAGTGAGTGTCTGAGTGAGTGGGTGAGTGAGCGGGTGAGTGAGTGGGTGAGTGGATGAGTGAGTGTCTGAGTGTGTGGGTGAGTGGGTTAGTGAGTGGGTGAGTGAGTGGGTGAGTGAGTCACTGGGTGAGTGAGTGAGTGAGTATGTGAGTGGGTGAGTGAGTGGGTGAGTGAGTGGGTGAGTGAGTGTCTCAGTGAGTGAGTGAGTGACTGGCTGAATGGGTGAGTGAGTGAGTGGGTGAGTGAGTGTGTGAGTGGCTGAGTGAGTGGGTGAGTGGATGACTGAGTGGCTGAGTGACTGAGTGAGTGTCTGAGTGAGTGAGTGAGTGGCTGAGTGGGTGGGTGAGTGAGTGAGTGAGTGAGTGGGTGAGTGGGTGAGTGAGTGGGTGAGTGACTGGCAGAGTGGATGACTGAGTGGGTGAGTGAGTGTCTGAGTGAGTAAGTGGGTGAGTGAGTGGGTGAGTGGATGACTGAGTGAGTGGGTGAGTGAGTGACTGAGTGGGTGAGTGAGTGTGTGAGTGGCTGAGTGAGTGGGTGAGTGGATGACTGATTGGCTGAGTGACTGAGTGGGTGAGTGAGTGTGTGAGTGGCTGAGTGAGTGGATGGGTAAGTGAGTGAGTGGGTGAGTTAGTGGGTGACTGTTGTGCCACTGCTCACCTCATCTTTGTCCAGCAGGAGCAGCTGCTTGTCCGACAGCACGCAGTAGCGCTCCAGCCAGTCCACACGCTCCCTGCAGGGAGACTTCCCGCACGAAAGTCGGTGCGTCTCCGGCACCTTCACGTCTACGAACAGACACACACAGACACACACACAGACACACACACACACAGACACACACACAGACACACACACAGACACACACACACACAGCCACACATACAGACACACAGACACACAGCCACACACACACAGACACACACACACACAGACACACACACAGACACACACACACACAGCCACACATACAGACACACAGCCACACACACACAGACACACACACACAGACACACACAGACACAGACAAAGATAAAGAACCCCCGAATAGCCTTAACAGACTGTAGGGGCAAGTGCTGTTAGTGAGCACCTATGAAGGCCGGAACGGCACACGAGGGGGTGGGTAGCCAACACCACGCCCGACCGCCTTTGTCTCCCCAGTGGCGATGTTGACACACCGCACCAGGTACTCATTTGAGGCTGAGTCGACCTAGGGGAGGCCCAGGACCGGTTCAGATAATCGTCACCGGTGGTGTTGGTCGTGAGCGGGAATCGAACCCGGGTCGCCAGGTTCGTAGCGCAGCGTAGTGCTAACCACTACACTACCGCTCCCCACACTACCACCCACACCAACACCCACCCACCATCCACCCACCCACCACACCACCCACCCACCCACCACACCACACCACCCACCCACCACACCACCCACCCACCCACCCACCACACCACCACCCACCCACCACACCACAACCCACCCACCCACCACCCACCCACCCACCACGCCACCCACCCACCCACCCACCACGCCACCCACCCACCCACCCACCACGCCACCCACCCACCCACCACCCACCCCCCCACCACACCACCACCCACCCACCACCCACACCACCCACCCACGACACCCCCCACCACACCACAACAGGGGGGGGGTCGTGCTTGCTCCACTGCGGAGTTCCTCGACGCCTGTTGACTGAGGGCGGTGGCTGGAAGTGTAAACACACAGACACACACACACAGACACACACACACAGACACACACACACACAGACACACACACACACAGACACACACACACACAGACACACACACACACACACAGACACACACGCACAGACACACACACACACACACAGACACACACACACACATACACACACAGACACCACACACACACAGACACACATACCACACAGACACACACACATACATACACACACAGACACACATGTGTGTCTGTGTGTGTCTGTGTGTGTGTGTCTGTGTGTGTATGTGTCTGTGTGTGTGTGGCTGTGTCTGTGTGTGTCTGTGTGTGTCTGTGTGTCTGTCTGTGTGTGTGTCTGTGTGTGTGTGTGTATCTGTGTTGTGCAGTGAACATCGCTAGCACTGGGGGAGAGACAAAGGCGGCCGGGCGAGGTGGTGCTGGCCACCCACCCCTCGTGTGCCCACAGCGCCGGCAGCCTTCATAGGCGATGCTCGCTGACAGCACTTGCCCCTAGGGCCTGCCAGAGGCTACACGGGGGACCTTTGCCTTGAGCTCCGACTCAGCAGCTGTCCCAATCAGCCGAGCGTGAGACGCAAAGACAAAGCTCCCCCGTGTAGCCTCTAACAGGCTGCAGGGGCAAGTACATATTGTGCGCACAGTGCATACTGTATATACAATACCCCTTGTGCACTGTACATACAGTACGCACAGCGGATACAGTACACGCGGTGCATACAGTATATACAGTACATACAGGGTCTCTGTGTGATGAGTCTGTGGGTCTCTGTTTGATGAGTCTGTGGGTCTCTGTGTGGTGAGTCTGTGGGTCTCTGTGTGGTGAGTCTGTGGGTCTCTGTGTGGTGAGTCTGTGGGTCTCTGTGTGGTGAGTCTGTAGGTCTCTGTGTGGTGAGTCTGTGGGTCTCTGTGTGGTGAGTCTGTGGGTCTCTGTGTGGTGAGTCTGTGGGTCTCTGTGTGGTGAGTCTGTGGGTCTCTGTGTGGTGAGTCTGTAGGTCTCTGTGTGGTGAGTCTGTAGGTCTCTGTGTGGTGAGTCTGTGGGTCTCTGTGTGGTGAGTCTGTGGGTCTCTGTGTGGTGAGTCTGTGGGTCTCTGTGTGGTGAGTCTGTGGGTCTCTGTGTGGTGAGTCTGTAGGTCTCTGTGTGGTGAGTCTGTGGGTCTCTGTGTGGTGAGTCTGTGGGTCTCTGTGTGGTGAGTCTGTGGGTCTCTGTGTGGTGAGTCTGTGGGTCTCTGTGTGGTGAGTCTGTGGGTCTCTGTGTGGTGAGTCTGTGGGTCTCTGTGTGGTGAGTCTGTAGGTCTCTGTGTGGTGAGTCTGTGGGTCTCTGTGTGGTGAGTCTGTGGGTCTCTGTGTGGTGAGTCTGTGGGTCTCTGTGTGGTGAGTCTGTGGGTCTCTGTGTGGTGAGTCTGTAGGTCTCTGTGTGGTGAGTCTGTAGGTCTCTGTGTGGTGAGTCTGTGGGTCTCTGTGTGGTGAGTCTGTGGGTCTCTGTGTGGTGAGTCTGTGGGTCTCTGTGTGGTGAGTCTGTGGGTCTCTGTGTGGTGAGTCTGTAGGTATCTGTGTGGTGAGTCTGTGGGTCTCTGTGTGGTGAGTCTGTGGGTCTCTGTGTGGTGAGTCTGTGGGTCTCTGTGTGGTGAGTCTGTGGGTCTCTGTGTGGTGAGTCTGTAGGTCTCTGTGTGGTGAGTCTGTGGGTCTCTGTGTGGTGAGTCTGTGGGTCTCTGTGTGGTGAGTCTGTGGGTCTCTGTGTGGTGAGTCTGTGGGTCTCTGTGTGGTGAGTCTGTAGGTCTCTGTGTGGTGAGTCTGTGGGTCTCTGTGTGGTGAGTCTGTGGGTCTCTGTGTGGTGAGTCTGTGGGTCTCTGTGTGGCGAGTCTGTGGGTATCTGTGTGGTGAGTCTGTAGGTCTCTGTGTGGTGAGTCTGTGGGTCTCTGTGTGGTGAGTCTGTGGGTCTCTGTGTGGTGAGTCTGTAGGTCTCTGTGTGGTGAGTCTGTGGGTCTCTGTGTGGTGAGTCTGTAGGTCTCTGTGTGTTGAGTCTGTGGGTCTCTGTGTGGTGAGTCTGTGGGTCTCTGTGTGGTGAGTCTGTGAGTCTCTGTGTGATGAGTCTGTGGGTCTCTGCGTGGTGGGTCTGTGGGTCTCTGCGTGGTGAGTCTGTGGGTCTCTGCGTGGTGAGTCTGTTGGTCTCTGTGTGGTGAGTTTGTGGGTCTCTGTGTGGTGAGTCTATGGGTCTCTGTGTGGTGAGTCTATGGGTCTCTGTGTGGTGAGTCTGTGGGTCTCTGTGTGGTGAGTCTGTGGGTCTCTGTGATGAGTCTGTGGGTCTGTGTGGCGAGTCTATGGGTCTATGTGTGCTGAGTCTGTGGGTCTCTGTGTGGTGAGTCTGTGTGATGAGTCTGTGGGTCTCTGTGTGATGAGTCTATGGGTCTATGTGTGCTGAGTCTGTGGATCTCTGTGTGATGAGTCTGTGGGTCTCTGTGTGATGAGTCTGTGGGTCTGTGATGAGTCTGTGGGTCTCTGTGTGATGAGTCTGTGGGTCTCTGTGTGATGAGTCTGTGGGTCTCTGTGTGATGAGTCTGTGGGTCTCTGTGTGATGAGTCTATGGGTCTCTGTGTGGTGAGTCTGTGGGTCTCTGTGTGGTGAGTCTGTGGGTCTCTGTGTGGTGAGTCTGTGGGTCTCTGTGTGATGAGTCTGTGGGTCTCTGTGTGATGAGTCTGTGGGTCTCTGTGTGGTGAGTCTGTGGGTCTCTGTGTGGTGAGTCTATGGGTCTCTGTGTGGTGAGTCTGTGGGTCTCTGTGTGAGTCTGTGGGTCTCTGTGTGGTGAGTCTATGGGTCTCTGTGTGGTGAGTCTGTGGGTCTCTGTGTGAGTCTGTGGGTCTCTGTGTGAGTCTGTGGGTCTCTGTGTGATGAGTCTGTGGGTCTCTGTGTGGTGAGTCTGTGGGTCTCTGTGGTGAGTCTGTGGGTCTCTGTGCGGTGAGTCTGTGGGTCTCTGTGTGATGAGTCTGTGGGTCTCTGTGTGGTGAGTCTGTGGGTCTCTGTGTGGTGAGTCTGTGGGTCTCTGTGTGATGAGTCTGTGGGTCTCTGTGCGGTGAGTCTGTGGGTCTCTGTGTGATGAGTCTGTGGGTCTCTGTGTGGTGAGTCTGTGGGTCTCTGTGTGATGAGTCTGTGGGTCTCTGTGGTGAGTCTGTGGGTCTCTGTGTGGTGAGTCTGTGGGTCTCTGTGTGATGAGTCTGTGGGTCTCTGTGTGGTGAGTCTGTGGGTCTCTGTGGTGAGTCTGTGGGTCTCTGTGTGGTGAGTCTGTGGGTCTCTGTGTGATGAGTCTGTGGGTCTCTGTGGTGAGTCTGTGGGTCTCTGTGTGGTGAGTCTGTGGGTCTCTGTGTGATGAGTCTGTGGGTCTCTGTGTGGTGAGTCTGTGGGTCTCTGTGTGGTGAGTCTGTGGGTCTCTGTGTGGTGAGTCTGTGGGTCTCTGTGGTGAGTCTGTGGGTCTCTGTGTGATGAGTCTGTGGGTCTCTGTGTGATGAGTCTGTGGGTCTCTGTGGTGAGTCTGTGGGTCTCTGTGTGGTGAGTCTGTGGGTCTCTGTGTGATGAGTCTGTGGGTCTCTGTGTGGTGAGTCTGTGGGTCTCTGTGGTGAGTCTGTGGGTCTCTGTGTGGTGAGTCTGTGGGTCTCTGTGTGATGAGTCTGTGGGTCTCTGTGGTGAGTCTGTGGGTCTCTGTGTGGTGAGTCTGTGGGTCTCTGTGTGATGAGTCTGTGGGTCTCTGTGTGGTGAGTCTGTGGGTCTCTGTGTGGTGAGTCTGTGGGTCTCTGTGGTGAGTCTGTGGGTCTCTGTGTGGTGAGTCTGTGGGTCTCTGTGGTGAGTCTGTGGGTCTCTGTGTGGTGAGTCTGTGGGTCTCTGTGGGATGAGTCTGTGGGTCTCTGTGTGGTGAGTCTATGGGTCTCTGTGGTGAGTCTGTGGGTCTCTGTGTGGTGAGTCTGTGGGTCTCTGTGTGATGAGTCTGTGGGTCTCTGTGTGATGAGTCTGTGGGTCTCTGTGTGGTGAGTCTGTGGGTCTCTGTGTGGTGAGTCTGTGGGTCTCTGTGTGGTGAGTCTGTGGGTCTCTGTGTGGTGAGTCTGTGGGTCTCTGTGTGGTGAGTCTGTGGGTCTCTGTGTGGTGAGTCTGTGGGTCTCTGTGTGGTGAGTCTGTGGGTCTCTGTGTGATGAGTCTGTGGGTCTCTGTGTGGTGAGTCTGTGGGTCTCTGTGTGGTGAGTCTGTGGGTCTCTGTGTGATGAGTCTGTGGGTCTCTGTGTGAGTCTGTGGGTCTCTGTGTGATGAGTCTGTGGGTCTCTGTGTGGTGAGTCTGTGGGTCTCTGTGTGGTGAGTCTGTGGGTCTCTGTGTGATGAGTCTGTGGGTCTCTGTGTGAGTCTGTGGGTCTCTGTGTGATGAGTCTGTGGGTCTCTGTGTGGTGAGTCTGTGGGTATCTGTGTGGTGAGTCTATGGGTATCTGTGTGGTGAGTCTATGGGTCTCTGTGTGATGAGTCTGTGGGTCTCTGTGTGAGTCTGTGGGTCTCTGTGTGATGAGTCTGTGGGTCTCTGTGTGATGAGTCTGTGGGTCTCTGTGTGGTGAGTCTGTGGGTCTCTGTGTGATGAGTCTGTGGGTCTCTGTGTGATGAGTCTGTGGGTCTCTGTGTGATGAGTCTATGGGTCTCTGTGTGGTGAGTCTGTGGGTCTCTGTGTGAGTCTGTGGGTCTCTGTGTGATGAGTCTGTGGGTCTCTGTGTGAGTCTGTGGGTCTCTGTGTGGTGAGTCTATGGGTCTCTGTGTGATGAGTCTGTGGGTCTCTGTGTGATGAGTCTGTGGGTCTCTGTGTGAGTCTGTGGGTCTCTGTGTGAGTCTGTGGGTCTCTGTGTGATGAGTCTGTGGGTCTCTGTGTGAGTCTGTGGGTCTCTGTGTGATGAGTCTATGGGTCTCTGTGTGATGAGTCTGTGGGTCTCTGTGTGAGTCTGTGGGTCTCTGTGTGAGTCTGTGGGTCTCTGTGTGAGTCTGTGGGTCTATGTGTGATGAGTCTGTGGGTCTCTGTGTGAGTCTGTGGGTCTCTGTGTGAGTCTATGGGTCTCTGGGGTGAGTCTGTGGGTCTCTGTGTGGTGAGTCTATGGGTCTCTGTGTGGTGAGTCTGTGGGTCTCTGTGTGGTGAGTCTGTGGGTCTCTGTGTGGTGAGTCTGTGGGTCTCTGTGTGGTGAGTCTATGGCTCTCTGTGTGAGTCTGTGGGTCTCTGTGTGATGAGTCTGTGGGTCTCTGTGTGAGTCTGTGGGTCTCTGTGTGAGTCTGTGGGTCTCTGTGTGGTGAGTCTGTGGGTCTCTGTGTGGTGAGTCTGTGGGTCTCTGTGTGAGTCTGTGGGTCTCTGTGGTGAGTCTGTGGGTCTCTGTGTGGTGAGTCTGTGGGTCTCTGTGTGGTGAGTCTGTGGTTCTCTGTGTGGTGAGTCTGTGGGTCTCTGTGTGGTGAGTCTGTGGGTCTCTGTGTGGTGAGTCTGTGGGTCTCTGTGTGGTGAGTCTGTGGGTCTCTGTGTGGTGAGTCTGTGGGTCTCTGTGTGGTGAGTCTGTGGGTCTCTGTGTGGTGAGTCTGTGGGTCTCTGTGTGAGTCTGTGGGTCTCTGTGTGGTGAGTCTGTGGGTCTCTGTGTGGTGAGTCTGTGGGTCTCTGTGTGAGTCTGTGGGTCTCTGTGTGAGTCTGTGGGTCTCTGTGTGGTGAGTCTGTGGGTCTCTGTGTGATGAGTCTGTGGGTCTCTGTGTGGTGAGTCTGTGGGTCTCTGTGTGGTGAGTCTGTGGGTCTCTGTGTGAGTCTGTGGGTCTCTGTGTGGTGAGTCTGTGGGTCTCTGTGTGGTGAGTCTGTGGGTCTCTGTGTGGTGAGTCTGTGGGTCTCTGTGTGGTGAGTCTGTGGGTCTCTGTGTGGTGAGTCTGTGGGTCTCTGTGTGGTGAGTCTGTGGGTCTCTGTGTGGTGAGTCTGTGGGTCTCTGTGTGGTGAGTCTGTGGGTCTCTGTGTGGTGAGTCTGTGGGTCTCTGTGTGAGTCTGTGGGTCTCTGTGTGGTGAGTCTGTGGGTCTCTGTGTGATGAGTCTGTGGGTCTCTGTGTGATGAGTCTGTGGGTCTCTGTGTGATGAGTCTATGGGTCTCTGTGTGGTGAGTCTGTGGGTCTCTGTGTGAGTCTGTGGGTCTCTGTGTGATGAGTCTGTGGGTCTCTGTGTGAGTCTGTGGGTCTCTGTGTGGTGAGTCTATGGGTCTCTGTGTGATGAGTCTGTGGGTCTCTGTGTGATGAGTCTGTGGGTCTCTGTGTGAGTCTGTGGGTCTCTGTGTGAGTCTGTGGGTCTCTGTGTGATGAGTCTGTGGGTCTCTGTGTGAGTCTGTGGGTCTCTGTGTGATGAGTCTATGGGTCTCTGTGTGATGAGTCTGTGGGTCTCTGTGTGAGTCTGTGGGTCTCTGTGTGAGTCTGTGGGTCTCTGTGTGAGTCTGTGGGTCTATGTGTGATGAGTCTGTGGGTCTCTGTGTGAGTCTGTGGGTCTCTGTGTGAGTCTATGGGTCTCTGGGGTGAGTCTGTGGGTCTCTGTGTGGTGAGTCTATGGGTCTCTGTGTGGTGAGTCTGTGGGTCTCTGTGTGGTGAGTCTGTGGGTCTCTGTGTGGTGAGTCTGTGGGTCTCTGTGTGGTGAGTCTGTGGGTCTCTGTGTGGTGAGTCTGTGGGTCTCTGTGTGAGTCTGTGGGTCTCTGTGTGGTGAGTCTGTGGGTCTCTGTGTGGTGAGTCTATGGCTCTCTGTGTGAGTCTGTGGGTCTCTGTGTGATGAGTCTGTGGGTCTCTGTGTGAGTCTGTGGGTCTCTGTGTGAGTCTGTGGGTCTCTGTGTGGTGAGTCTGTGGGTCTCTGTGTGGTGAGTCTGTGGGTCTCTGTGTGAGTCTGTGGGTCTCTGTGGTGAGTCTGTGGGTCTCTGTGTGGTGAGTCTGTGGGTCTCTGTGTGGTGAGTCTGTGGTTCTCTGTGTGGTGAGTCTGTGGGTCTCTGTGTGGTGAGTCTGTGGGTCTCTGTGTGGTGAGTCTGTGGGTCTCTGTGTGGTGAGTCTGTGGGTCTCTGTGTGGTGAGTCTGTGGGTCTCTGTGTGGTGAGTCTGTGGGTCTCTGTGTGGTGAGTCTGTGGGTCTCTGTGTGAGTCTGTGGGTCTCTGTGTGGTGAGTCTGTGGGTCTCTGTGTGGTGAGTCTGTGGGTCTCTGTGTGAGTCTGTGGGTCTCTGTGTGAGTCTGTGGGTCTCTGTGTGGTGAGTCTGTGGGTCTCTGTGTGATGAGTCTGTGGGTCTCTGTGTGGTGAGTCTGTGGGTCTCTGTGTGGTGAGTCTGTGGGTCTCTGTGTGAGTCTGTGGGTCTCTGTGTGGTGAGTCTGTGGGTCTCTGTGTGGTGAGTCTGTGGGTCTCTGTGTGGTGAGTCTGTGGGTCTCTGTGTGGTGAGTCTGTGGGTCTCTGTGTGGTGAGTCTGTGGGTCTCTGTGTGGTGAGTCTGTGGGTCTCTGTGTGGTGAGTCTGTGGGTCTCTGTG
Source organism: Lampetra fluviatilis (assembly GCF_964198595.1). NCBI lineage: Eukaryota > Metazoa > Chordata > Hyperoartia > Petromyzontiformes > Petromyzontidae > Lampetra > Lampetra fluviatilis. The sequence goes on along the minus strand of NC_136342.1, from coordinate 4,694,226 downwards.
TGGTGAGTCTGTGGGTCTCTGTGCCATGGTAACCCCCACCGCCATCTAAGATTCCCGGCATTCTCCGGACGCACGGACTAGCCGCACCAGCTGATGGCCCAATGGAGGGGGGGAGAGGGGGGAGAGAGAGGGGGGGGAAGAAGATCGAGGGGAGGGGGGGGAGAGGGGGGGAGAAGGGGGGGAGAGGAGAGAGAGGGGGGGGAGAGAGGGGGGAGGAGAGAAGGGGGAGGGAGGAGAGAGAGGGGGGAGAGAGAGGGGGGGGGGAGATAGGAGAGAGTGGGGGGGGGGAGGCAAGAACGTGAAATCCACGGAGTGCCTCTGATGGTGACGGTGTCCTGGCGCACGAACTCCACCACAAGTCGACCATCATCAGAGTCTTCTACGGCAGCCTGTTCTCCCCTGTAGACACAGCAGGGGCGGCCAGGCGGAGGCGTGAAGCGCTCTACCCACCCTGGGGGAAGACGGCAAAGAGCCGCTGGAGCAAAAGCTCGCCAGGAATGACCTTATTCTTAGGTTTTTTCGGTAAAGTCACGTAGGTAAAAAATTAAAATTAATAAAAGTAATATAAAAATAAAATAAAAATCACGACGTTTCTTCAGGTGAAGACGGAAGCTTGTGTTGCCTCCGAAACGTCGTGATTTTTTTTACTTTTATTAATTTTATTTTTTTACCTACGTGACTTCACCGAAAAAACCTAAGAATATGAATCCTTGCAGTCACGAAAGCTTCAAATCTAGAAGGAATAACCTTGACGCAGCTGTAGGAGGACTGGCCCCAAATAAATCATCCCCAGGGCTAGACGGGCTAACGGGGGAGTTTCACGCCGCTTTTTGACCGTCCCTACGGGAGGACTACAGAGAGGTGCTGGAGGAAGCCGCTGTCACCGGGCTGATGCCTCAGTGTTGGAGGAGGGCGGTGCTCACTCTGCTCGCCAAAGACGGAGACCTGAGGCACCTACAAAACTGGTGTCCCTCCTGAACAGACTACAACATATTGACGAAGTCTCTCTCCCTGCGACTGAAAGGGGTGATTGCACAAGTCGTAACCAGGGACCAGTCCTACACCGTCCCCGGACGAACCATCCACGACGGCATCTTCCTAGCCAGGAACCTAATCGCGGTGCCCCAGAGGTTGGGCAGCGGTGCCCCAGAGGTTGGGCATCACAACCGCGTTTCTGACCATTGACCAGGAAGAGGCTTTTGACAGAGTGGACCTCAAATACCCGCTGGGAACCCTCAAGACATTTGGTTTTGGGGATGGCTTTGTCCGAACGATGCGCCTACTCTACACCAAGGCGGAGTGCGTGATCAAGGTCGCTGCCCCGGTCAAGTTGGAGCGAGGAGTGAGACAGGGATGCCCAATGTCGTGCCAACTTCACGCCCTGGCTTTAGAACCTTCCCTGAGTCTCATCAGGCGGATACTCAGCGGCCTGGTGCTCAGGGCACCAAGTGTCAAGTTGGTCCTGACGGCATACGCCGACGACGTCCTCCTCATCCTGCGCTCCGTGGATGATGTCGCCCTGCTGCACGAGTGCCAGGAGATCTTTTCGAAGGCCTCCTCATCTAAAATGAACTGGCAAAAGTGCAGCGGCCTGCTGGTTGGAGCGTGGGACATGACCCAGTGTCCCGAGAAGGCAAAAGCTTCAATTGGAGCACAACATCATCACTGCTGTGACCACCTGGGGGTGTTCCTGGGACCAGAGGAGGAACCACCGCAGAGGAACTGGGTCGAGCTGGAGGAGAAGGTGAAGGAGCGGCTGGGCACCTGGAGTCGCCGGTGCAAGCTCCTCACCTTCAGGACAAAGACGTTGGTGGTGAACCAGCCGGTGACGTCCATGCCGTGGCACCGACTCTTCTCCCTGCACCCCCCATGAGCCTCGTCAACGCGCTTCAGGAGCGAGTCCTCGACTTCTTCTGGTCGGGCGGAGGACACCGGGTCGCGGCTGGGGTCCTGGCCCTGCCACTGGATGAGGGCGGTCATGGGCTGGTGTGTGTGCGGAGTCAGCTGGCCACCTTCCGACTACAGGCCGCACACAAGTTCCAGCACGCCGCCCCTGCACCGGCCTGGAGCGTCACGGCCTCCTTCCTCCTGAAACAGCTGGGGGCTCTGCAGTGCTCCAAACAACTATTCTACTTGGACCTGCAGGGCCTCCCACTGGGACAGCTGCTGCCACCTTTCTACAGGAGCCTCCTGCAGACGTGGAGCTCCCTCGCCGTCAGGAGGCTGAACCAGCCACGATCGGCCGAGCATCTGGTCTTCGAACCGATCCTCAGGAGCCCGCAGACAAAGCTGCCGTCCACCACCGCCACCCCCGGCATGGAGAGGCGCCTCACCAACGCGCCGCTCACCAGGATGGGAGATCTGGTGGAGCCTGGAACACGGGGCCGGTGGCTTGGACCGGCAGACATGGCCGCAATGACAGGGGGCTGCAGTCGCTCCGGGTGGCTGCCCGGATCCTGGCCGAAGCCAAGGGGCCTTCTCAGCGGCAGCGGAGAGAACGACCCCCCCCCCCCCCCCATCGGCGTTGGGGATGACGAGGCCCCTCTCGGTCCCCCTCCACCGGAGCTCTTCGTCGTGCCGCTGCATCGCCAATGCCGACAAGCGACGGCGGATCACAACCTGGAAGACCTACCGGAGGTGGCCTTCGCAAATGTCAAGAGGAAGGTGCTCTACTCCTACATGGTCCAGTTTCACCAACAGGGCACCCTGAGGAGCCACAAGGAGCAGGCCTGGAGGAGAGCCCTGCTGCCCTGCATCTCTCCGGAGAGGCCTCGCTGGAGGCAACTCCACTCCAGCCCGACGTACAACCGCATCGGTGACCTCGGCTGGAGCATCGCCCACGGCACCGTCACCACCGACGCCTCCCCGGCGCGCTTCACCGACACGTCCCCGGAGTGCCGGTTCTGCGGTAAAGTGGAGACGGTGGCGGACCAATACGTGGAGTGCAAGAGCCTGGACTTGTTGTTCAAGGTCCTGAGAAACATCCTCCTGAGGTTCAGCCTCCACTTCTTCCCGACGGTCCTCATCTTTGGACACGCGAAGGGCGACGGACCCCAACATCTTCAGGGGCTGGTCAACGTGCTCGTCGGCTACGTCAAGTTCGCCGTATACAGGGCGAGGAAGGTGGCCCTGGAGGGGAAACGTCCGGCCAGCAGCCTGGGCATCTCCCGGGCTCTGGTCGGAGCCCCAGGGTGTGTGGGCCGGAGTTCCGCCATTTGGCGCGGCTGACCCACGCCGTGCCGGCCTTCAAGGAGCAGTGGGCGATGGAGGAGGCCGTGTGCTCGCTGGCAGATGATGGGGAGCTCTGCATACTGATGTGAGCTACCCGTCGGAGGCCGTTGGACTGCGAGAAGGGCTGGGTGCAGAACGAGAGTGAGCGAGAGAGCGAGCGAGAGAGCGAGCGAGAGAGAGAGTTAGAGAGTGAGCGAGAGAGTGAGAGAGAGAGCGAGCGAAAGAGCGAGCGAGAGAGAGAGTGAGAGTGAGAGAGAGAGCGAGAGAGCGAGCGAGAGAGCGAGCGAGAGAGCGAGCGAGAGAGCGAGCGAGAGAGCGAGCGAGAGAGCGAGCGAGAGAGCGAGCGAGAGAGCGAGCGAGAGAGAGAGTTAGAGAGCGAGCGAGAGAGCGAGCGAGCGAGCGAGAGAGAGAGTGAGCGAGAGAGTGAGCGAGAGAGTGACTGAGAGAGCGAGCGAGAGAGTGAGCGAGAGTGAGCGAGAGAGTGAGCGAGAGAGAGAGCGAGAGAGAGAGCGAGAGAGTGAGCGAGAGAGTGAGCGAGAGAGCGAGAGAGAGAGCGTGCAGTCAGACAGACGCCCATACCCACAGAGAGAGATGGAACTCCGCGATGAGTAGAAGGTTAAGAGAGGTGAGCGAGAGAGTGAGCGAGAGAGTGAGTGAGAGTGAGCGAGAGAGCGAGCGAGAGAGTGAGTGAGCGAGAGAGTGAGCGAGAGAGAGAGCGAGAGAGTGAGCGAGAGAGTGAGCGAGAGTGAGCGAGAGAGTGAGTGAGAGTGAGCGAGGAGAGCGAGCGAGAGAGTGAGTGAGAGAGCGAGCGAGAGAGTGAGGCGAGAGAGAGATGCGAGCGAGAGAGTGAGCGAGAGAGAGAGCGAGAGAGAGAGCGAGAGAGTGAGCGAGAGAGCGAGCGAGAGAGTGAGTGAGAGAGCGAGCGAGAGAGTGAGCGAGAGAGAGAGCGAGCGAGAGAAAGAGCGAGAGAGAGAGCGAGAGAGAGAGCGAGAGAGCGAGAGAGCGAGAGTGAGCGAGAGAGTGAGCGAGAGAGTGAGCGAGAGAGAGAGCGAGAGAGAGAGTGAGAGAGTGAGCGAGAGAGTGAGTGAGAGAGCGAGCGAGAGAGAGAGAGAGAGTGAGCGAGAGAGAGCGAGCGAGAGAGTGAGCGAGAGAGTGACCGAGAGAGCGAGAGTGAGCGAGAGAGTGAGCGAGAGAGTGAGCGAGAGAGAGAGTGAGAGAGTGAGCGAGAAAGTGAGTGAGAGAGCGAGCGAGCGAGAGAGAGAGAGTGAGCGAGAGAGCGAGCGAGAGAGTGAGCGAGAGAGTGACCGAGAGAGCGAGAGTGAGCGAGAGAGTGAGCGAGAGAGTGAGCAAGAGAGAGAGTGAGAGAGTGAGCGAGAGAGTGAGTGAGAGAGCGAGCGAGAGAGAGAGAGAGAGTGAGCGAGAGAGTGAGGGAAAGAGTGAGCTAGAGAGTGACCGAGAGAGCGAGAGAGAGAGAGTGAGCGAGAGAGCGAGAGAGAGAGAGTGAGCGAGAGAGCGAGAGAATGAGCGAGAGAGCGAGAGAATGAGCGAGAGTGAGTGAGAGAGTGAGCGAGAGAGTGAGCGAGAGAGTGAGTGAGCGAGAGAGTGAGCGAGAGAGAGAGCGAGAGAGTGAGCGAGAGAGTGAGCGAGAGTGAGCGAGAGAGTGAGTGAGAGAGTGAGCGAGAGTGAGTGAGAGAGTGAGCGAGAGAGTGAGCGAGAGAGTGAGTGAGCGAGAGAGTGAGCGAGAGAGAGAGCGAGAGAGTGAGCGAGAGTGAGTGAGAGAGTGAGCGAGAGAGTGAGCGAGAGAGTGAGTGAGCGAGAGAGTGAGCGAGAGAGAGAGCGAGAGAGTGAGCGAGAGAGTGAGCGAGAGTGAGCGAGAGAGTGAGTGAGAGTGAGCGAGAGAGCGAGCGAGAGAGTGAGTGAGAGAGCGAGCGAGAGAGTGAGCGAGAGAGAGAGCGAGCGAGAGAGTGAGCGAGAGAGAGAGCGAGAGAGTGAGCGAGAGAGCGAGCGAGAGAGTGAGTGAGAGAGCGAGCGAGAGAGTGAGCGAGAGAGAGAGCGAGCGAGAGAAAGAGCGAGAGAGAGAGCGAGAGAGAGAGCGAGAGAGCAAGAGAGCGAGAGTGAGCGAGAGAGTGAGCGAGAGAGTGAGCGAGAGAGAGAGCGAGAGAGAGAGTGAGAGAGTGAGCGAGAGAGTGAGTGAGAGAGCGAGCGAGAGAGAGAGAGTGAGCGAGAGAGCGAGCGAGAGAGTGAGCGAGAGAGTGACCGAGAGAGCGAGAGTGAGCGAGAGAGTGAGCGAGAGAGTGAGCGAGAGAGAGAGTGAGAGAGTGAGCGAGAGAGTGAGTGAGAGAGCGAGCGAGAGAGAGAGAGTGAGCGAGAGAGCGAGAGAGTGAGCGAGAGAGTGACCGAGAGAGCGAGAGTGAGCGAGAGAGTGAGCGAGAGAGTGAGCGAGAGAGAGAGTGAGAGAGTGAGCGAGAGAGTGAGTGAGAGAGCGAGCGAGCGAGAGAGAGAGAGTGAGCGAGAGAGTGAGCGAGAGAGTGAGTGAGAGAGCGAGCGAGAGAGAGAGAGTGAGCGAGAGAGCGAGCGAGAGAGTGAGCGAGAGAGTGACCGAGAGAGCGAGAGTGAGCGAGAGAGTGAGCGAGAGAGTGAGCGAGAGAGAGAGTGAGAGAGTGAGCGAGAGAGTGAGTGAGAGAGCGAGCGAGCGAGAGAGAGAGAGTGAGCGAGAAAGTGAGGGAAAGAGTGAGCTAGAGAGTGAGCGAGAGAGTGACCGAGAGAGCGAGAGTGAGCGAGAGAGTGAGCGAGAGAGTGAGCGAGAGAGTGAGTGAGAGAGCGAGCGAGAGAGAGAGAGAGAGTGAGCGAGAGAGTGAGGGAAAGAGTGAGCTAGAGAGTGACCGAGAGAGCGAGAGAGAGAGAGTGAGCGAGAGAGCGAGAGAGAGAGAGTGAGCGAGAGAGCGAGAGAATGAGCGAGAGTGAGTGAGAGAGCGAGCGAGAGAGCGAGAGAGTGAGCGAGAGAGTGAGCGAGAGAGTGAGCGATAGAGTGAGCGAGAGTGAGCGAGAGATGGGGGTTTACATAAAGCAAGTTTAAAAATTTTAATTAAAAAAAAGTACGAAATGATGAACGAAGCAAAGTGCTGAATACACCGAGCATCGTTTTCACTGATCGTAAAAAAAAAAGAGAGAGGGGGGGTAGAGAGAGAGAGGGGGGGGTAGAGAGAGAGGGGGAGGGGGGTAGAGAGGGGGGGTAGAGAGAAAGGGGGGGGTAGAGAGAAAGGGGGGGGGGTAGAGAGAAAGGGGGGGGGGGGTAGAGAGGGGGGTAGAGAGAAAGGGGGGGGTAGAGAGGGGGGGGTAGAGAGAAAGGGGGGGGGTAGAGAGAGAGAGGGAGGGGGGTAGAGATGGGGGTAGAGAGAAAGGGGGGGGGGGGTAGAGAGGGGGGGTAGAGAGAAAGAAGGGGGTAGAGAGAGAGAGGGAGAGGGGTAGAGAGGGGGGGGTAGAGAGAAAGGGGGGGGGGGTAGAGAGAGAGAGAGAGGGGGGTAGAGAGAGAGAGGGAAGGGGGTAGAGAGGGGGGGGGTAGAGAGAAAGGGGGGGGGGGGTAGAGAGAGAGAGGGAGGGGGGTAGAGAGAAAGGGGGGGGGGGGTAGAGAGAGAGAGGGAGGGGGGTAGAGAGGGGGGGGGTAGAGAGAAAGGGGGGGGGGTAGAGAGAGAGAGGGAGGAAGGTAGAGAGTGGGGGGGTAGAGAGAAAGGGGGGGGGGGTAGAGAGAGAGAGGGAGGGGGGTAGAGAGAGAGAGGGAGGGGGGTAGAGAGAAAGGGGGGGGGTAGAGAGAGAGAGGGAGGGGGGTAGAGAGGGGGGGGTAGAGAGAAAGGGGGGGGGTAGAGAGAGAGAGGGAGGGGGGTAGAGAGGGGGGGGGGTAGAGAGAAAGGGGGGGGGGGTAGAGAGAGAGAGGGAGGGGGGTAGAGAAGGGGGGGGTAGAGAGAAAGGGGGGGGGGTAGAGAGAAAGGGGGGGGGGGGTAGAGAGAGAGGGAGGGGGGTAGAGAGGGGGGGGTAGAGAGAGAGGGAGGGGGGTAGAGAGGGGGGGGGTAGAGAAAAAGGGGGGGGGTAGAGAGAAAGGGGGGGGGGGTAGAGAGAGAGAGAGGGAGGGGGGTAGAGAGGGGGGGGGGTAGAGAGAAAGGGGGGGGGTAGAGAGAGAGAGAGGGAGGGGGGTAGAGAGGGGGGGGTAGAGAGAAAGGGGGGGGGTAGAGAGAAAGGGGGGGGGGTAGAGAGAAGGGGGGGGGTAGAGAGAAAGGGGGGGGGTAGAGAGAAGGGGGGGGTAGAGAGAAGGGGGGGGGGGGTAGAGAGAAGGGGGGGGGTAGAGAGAAAGGGGGGGGGGTAGAGAGAAAGGGGGGGGGGGTAGAGAGAAGGGGGGGGGTAGAGAGAAAGGGGGGGGGGGTAGAGAGAAAGGGGGGGGGGGGTAGAGAGAAGGGGGGGGGGGTAGAGAGAAAGGGGGGGGGTAGAGAGAAGGGGGGGGTAGAGAGAAAGGGGGGGGGGTAGAGAGAGAGAGGGAAGGGATAAGAAGGAGAGCAGAGCTTGAAATATTTCGTGAAATATTTCAAGTAAACAGGGTTAGGGGGGGGGGGCACTTTGAGCAAAGCATTGAGGGGAAAAAAAACACGAAAAGATGAACGAATCAAAAAGTGCCGACTACACCGAGGAGCATCATTTTCTTTCCTCTGAAGGTAAAAAAATAAAAATAAAAAAGAGTGGGGGGGCGGGGGGGTGAGAGGGAGAAGGGGGAGGGGGGAAGGGGTGGGGGATGACGTCACAGAGTGGCCCCTCCCACGACAGCGGTGGGCGTGGTTAGCGAGTGGAGAGCAAACCTCTGGGCCACGATCACCAGCACGTGTTCCCGTCGCTATGACGATTACCGATTGTTGTTGTTGTTGTGATTGTTGTTGTTGTTGTGATTGTTGATGTTGTTGTGATTGTTGATGTTGTTGTGATTGTTGATGTTGTTGTGATTGTTGATGTTGTTGTGATTGTTGATGTTGTTGTGATTGTTGATGTTGTTGTGATTGTTGATGTTGTGATTGTTGATGTTGTGATTGTTGTTGTTGTTGTTGTGATTGTTGATGTTGTGATTGTTGTTGTTGTGATTGTTGTTGTTGTGATTGTTGTTGTTGTTGTGATTGTTGTTGTTGTTGTGATTGTTGTTGTTGTTGTGATTGTTGTTGTTGTTGTGATTGTTGATGTTGTTGTGATTGTTGATGTTGTTGTGATTGTTGATGTTGTTGTGATTGTTGATGTTGTTGTGATTGTTGATGTTGTGATTGTTGTTGTTGTGATTGTTGTTGTTGTTGTGATTGTTGATGTTGTTGTGATTGTTGTTGTTGTTGTGATTGTTGATGTTGTTGTGATTGTTGATGTTGTTGTGATTGTTGATGTTGTTGTGATTGTTGTTGTTGTTGTGATTGTTGTTGTTGTTGTGATTGTTGATGTTGTTGTGATTGTTGATGTTGTTGTGATTGTTGATGTTGTTGTGATTGTTGATGTTGTTTTGATTGTTGTTGTTGTTGTGATTGTTGTTGTTGTTGTGATTGTTGATGTTGTTGTGATTGTTGATGTTGTTGTGATTGTTGTTGTTGTTGTGATTGTTGATGTTGTTGTGATTGTTGATGTTGTTGTGATTGTTGATGTTGTTGTGATTGTTGATGTTGTTGTGATTGTTGTTGTTGTTGTGATTGTTGATGTTGTTGTGATTGTTGATGTTGTTGTGATTGTTGTTGTTGTTGTGATTGTTGATGTTGTTGTGATTGTTGATGTTGTTGTGATTGTTGATGTTGTTGTGATTGTTGATGTTGTTTTGATTGTTGATGTTGTTGTGATTGTTGTTGTTGTGATTGTTGTTGTTGTTGTGATTGTTGATGTTGTTGTGATTGTTGATGTTGTTGTGATTGTTGATGTTGTTGTGATTGTTGTTGTTGTTGTTGTGATTGTTGTTGTTGTTGTGATTGTTGTTGTTGTGATTGTTGTTGTTGTGATTGTTGATGTTGTTGTGATTGTTGATGTTGTTGTGATTGTTGATGTTGTTGTGATTGTTGATGTTGTTGTGATTGTTGTTGTTGTTGTGATTGTTGTTGTTGTTGTGATTGTTGTTGTTGTGATTGTTGTTGTTGTTGTTGTGATTGTTGATGTTGTTGTGATTGTTGATGTTGTTGTGATTGTTGATGTTGTTGTGATTGTTGATGTTGTTGTGATTGTTGATGTTGTTGTGATTGTTGATGTTGTTGTGATTGTTGTTGTTGTTGTTGTGATTGTTGTTGTTGTGATTGTTGTTGTTGTTGTTGTGATTGTTGATGTTGTTGTGATTGTTGTTGTTGTTGTGATTGTTGTTGTTGTGATTGTTGTTGTTGTTGTGATTGTTGATGTTGTTGTGATTGTTGTTGTTGTGAGTACTGTGATTATTGTTGTTGTTGTGATCATTGTTGCTGTGATCATTGTGATTAATGTTGTTGTTGTGATCATTGTTGCTGTGATCATTGTGATTAATGTTGTTGTTGTGATCATTGTTGCTGTGATCATTGTGATTAATGTTGTTGTTGTGATCATTGTTGCTGTGATCATTGTTGCTGTGATCATTGTGATTAATGTTGTTGTTGTTGTGATCATTGTTGCTGTGATCAGTGATTAATGTTATCGTGATGATTGTGATTATTGTTAGGGTGTGTGAGTGTAACTGTGTGTGTGAGTGTGTGTGGTGTGTGTGTGGTGTGTGTGGAGTGTGTGAGTGAGTGTGTGTGTGAGTGTGGGTGTGAGTGAGTGTGTGTGTGAGTGTGTGAGTGGAGTGTGTGAGTGTGTGAGTGAGTGTGTGTGTGTGAGTGAGTATGTGAGTGTGCGAGTGGAGTGTGTTGTGTGTGTGAGTGTGTGTGTTTGTGTGAGTGAGTGTGTGTGTGTGAGTGTGAGTGAGTGCGAGTGTGTGCGAGTGTGTGCGAGTGTGTGTGTGTGAGTGTGTGTGTGAGTGTGTGTGTGAGTGTGTGTGAGTGTGTGTATGAGTGTGTGAGTGAGTGAGTGTGTGAGTGAGTGAGTGTTTGTGTGAGTGTGTGTGTGAGTGTGTGTGTGAGTGTGTGAGTGAGTGTGTGTGAGTGTGTGTGAGTGTGAGTGAGTGCGAGTGTGTGCGAGTGTGTGAGTGTGTGTGAGTGGAGTGTGTGAGTGAGTGTGTGAGTGAGTGTGTGAGTGTGTGAGTGAGTGTGTGAGTGTGTGATTGAGTGTGTGAGTGAGTATGTGAGTGTGGGAGTGGAGTGTGTTGTGTGTGTGAGTGTGTGAGTTTGTGTGTGAGTGTGTTAGTGTGTGTGTGTCTGTGTGAGTGTGTGTGAGTGTGTGTGGAGTTTATTGGTGCTGTTAGCAAGTAGCAGCGCCTATGAAGGCCGGCACGGCACACGAAGGGGTGGGTGGCCAACACCCACACACTGACACACTGATGACACACACGCACCAAATACACACACACCAAAACCAATACCCCCCATTCACCACTGTGTGATGGTGACGTCACCACGGTACCTGTGTCAGGCTAGGTGCAGGAGGTCACGGGACAGACCCTGCAGGTGCCACATGTCGACTGACTGAGACGACTGGCTGATGCACCACCTGTGCCCCCTACTGCGCTAACTTGCTGTGCTTTAGCCACCCGGCGCTCCGCTCGTTGTTGTGAGCGTCGCTCCTCCGCCCTCCGTTGTTGTTGGAGGGCGACTGCCTCCAACTGCCCAGTAGCGTCCTTCACGAGCCTCCTTCAGAGGCCGATCTTGACACCGCTGGTACCAGTCATCGGCAAGTCCACTCAGCTCCACATCCTCCTGTACCACATCACTCCATCTCGTCTCTAGCCCGTGCCGCGCCCGTTTATCCCCCTCGATCCGGCCGAACAAAAGCTGTTAAGGTATGCGGTGGCTGGGCATGCGGGCTACATGACCCAGCCAACGCAGCCTTGCCTGCCGGAGGAGCTCAACGATTGGACTTTGTCCAGATCTTTCAAGGATTTGTGAGCTCCTCACACAATCCAGCCTGGTTAAACCCAGGATGGATCGTAGGCAGGCCAGCCTAAATGTTTCTAACCGGCGAAGATTTTCCATTAGGGGGGTCCACGTTGTGCAAACATAGGGTAGGGAGGGAATGACCGTGGCCGAGAAGACCTGAAGCTTAGTGCGGAGCGACAGACCAGGTAGCTTCCACACAGCGTTACGCAACCGATGAAAAGATATTGCCGCTCGACTGATTCGGAGTGAATCATGTTAAACCGGAGCCGGTAATGAGCACACTGCCCAGGTATGGGAAACTCTCCGCTCTCTCCACTACTGCCCCATAACCGATTGGGAGTTGTGAGCTGGAGTGTCCGATGGTACAAAATACCCAGGCAGGTGCTTAGTTTTGGTGGGGCTGATGGTAAGGCCCCACCTCTTAGTGGCACGCTCCAGTCTCAGCAGCAGCGTCTCCAACTCCTCCTCTGAGTGAGCTGTAATTACCAGGTCGTCGGTATACATAACGTGGTTGACACACACTCACACATTGCCACACACACACTCACACATTGTCACACACACACTCACACACTGACACACACACACTCACACACTGACACACACACTAACACATTGACACACTCACACACTAACACACACTCACACACGTTGACACACACAATCTAACACACTGACAAACACACACTCACACACACTAACACACACACTCACACACGTGCACAGAAGCTGTATAATCCGTAGGCATAGGAGCGCTCAGAATAACCTGCAAGCCACCCTCAGTGCAGACGATCAGCTGCTGATGGCACTGCGGTTGCTACAGCCGCTCGTGCTGCCCCACATTCCCTGCCTCCCCCTTACACACACACAGCACAGAGACCCTGTACACACACACAGAGAGACCCTGGACACACACAGCACAGAGACCCTGGACACACACACACACAGAGACCCTGGACACACACAGCACAGAGACCCTGGACACACACACACACACAGAGACCCTGGACACACACAGCACATAGACCCTGGACACACACACACACACAGAGACCCTGGACACACACAGCACAGAGACCCTGGACACACACACACACACAGAGACCCTGGACACACACAGCACAGAGACCCTGTACACACACACACACAGAGACCCTGGACACACACGCACACACAGCACAGAGACCCTGGACACACACAGCACAGAGACCCTGGACACACACACACACACAGAGACCCTGGACACACACAGCACATAGACCCTGGACACACACACACAGCACAGAGACCCTGGACACACACACAGCACAGAGACCCTGTACACACACACAGCACAGAGACCCTGTACCCACACACACACACACAGAGACCCTGTACACACACACACACAGAGACCCTGGACACACACACACACACAGACCCTGGACACACACACAGCACAGAGACCCTGGACACACACACACACACATAGACCCTGTACACACACACACACAGCACAGAGACCCTGGACACACACACACAGAGACCCTGGACACACACGCACACACAGCACAGAGACCCTGGACACACACAGCACAGAGACCCTGGACACACACACACACAGAGACCCTGGACACACACACAGAGACCCTGGACACACACACACACAGAGACCCTGGACACACACACACACAGCACAGAGACCCTGGACACACACACACACAGAGACCCTGTACACACACACACAGAGACCCTGTACACACACACACACACAGAGACCCTGGACACACACACACACACAACAACCCTGGACACACACACACACACAGCACAGAGACCCTGGACACACACACACACAGAGACCCTGGACACACACACACAGAGACCCTGGACACACACACAGCACAGAGACTCTGGACACACACACACAGAGACCCTGGACACACACACAGCACAGAGACCCTGGACACACACACACAGAGACCCTGAACACACACACAGCACAGAGACCCTGGACACACACACACACACAGAGACCCTGGACACACACACACACAGAGACCCTGGACACACACACACACACAGAGACCCTGGACACACACACACACAGAGACCCTGGACACACACACACACACAGACCCTGGACACACACACACACAGAGACCCTGGACACACACACACGCAGCACAGAGACCCTGGACACGCACACACACAGCACAGAGACCCTGGACACACACACACCCAGCACAGAGACCCTGGACACACACACACCCAGCACAGAGACCCTGGACACACACACACACACAGCACAGAGACCCTGGACACACACACACAGCACAGAGACCCTGGACACACACACACACAGAGACCCTGGACACACACACACACACAACACAGAGGCCCTGGACACACACACAGCACAGAGACCCTGGACACACACACACAGCACAGAGACCCTGGACACACACACACACACAGCACAGAGACCCTGGACACACACACACACAGAGACCCTGGACACACACACACACAGCACAGAGACCCTGGACACACACACACACAGAGACCCTGGACACACACACAAACAGCACAGAGACCCTGGACACACACACACACAGCACAGAGACCCTGGACACACACACACAGAGACCCTGGACACACACACAGCACAGAGACCCTGGACACACACACACAGAGACCCTGAACACACACACAGCACAGAGACCCTGGACACACACACACACACAGAGACCCTGGACACACACACACACAGAGACCCTGGACACACACACACACACAGAGACCCTGGACACACACACACACAGAGACCCTGGACACACACACACACACAGACCCTGGACACACACACACACAGAGACCCTGGACACACACACACGCAGCACAGAGACCCTGGACACGCACACACACAGCACAGAGACCCTGGACACACACACACCCAGCACAGAGACCCTGGACACACACACACCCAGCACAGAGACCCTGGACACACACACACACACAGCACAGAGACCCTGGACACACACACACAGCACAGAGACCCTGGACACACACACACACAGAGACCCTGGACACACACACACACACAGCACAGAGGCCCTGGACACACACACAGCACAGAGACCCTGGACACACACACACAGCACAGAGACCCTGGACACACACACACACACACAGCACAGAGACCCTGGACACACACACACACAGAGACCCTGGACACACACACACACAGCACAGAGACCCTGGACACACACACACAGAGACCCTGGACACACACACAAACAGCACAGAGACCCTGGACACACACACACAGCACAGAGACCCTGGACACACACACACAGAGACCCTGGACACACACACAGCACAGAGACTCTGGACACACATACACACAGCACAGAGACCCTGGACACACACACACACAGCACAGAGACCATATACACACACACACAGCACAGAGACCCTGTACACACACAGCACAGAGACCCTGGACACACACACACACAGCACAGAGACCCTGTACACACACACACACAGCACAGAGACCCTGGACACACACACAGCACAGAGACCCGGGACACATACACACACACAGAGACCCTGGACACACACACACACACACAGAGACCCTGTACACACACACACACAGCACAGAGACCCTGTACACACACAGCACAGAGACCCTGTACACACACACACAGCACAGAGACCCTGGACACACACACACACAGCACAGAGACCCTGGACACACACACACAGCACAGAGACCCTGGACACATACACACACAGAGACCCTGGACACACACACACAGCACAGAGACCCTGGACACACACACAGCACAGAGACCCTGGACACACACACACAGCACAGAGACCCTGGACACACACGCAGCACAGAGACCCTGGACACACACACACACAGCACAGAGACCCTGGACACACACACACACACAGCACAGAGACCCTGGACACACACACACACAGCACAGAGACCCTGTACACACACACACACACAGCACAGAGACCATGTACACACACAGCACAGAGACCCTGTACACACACACACAGCACAGAGACCCTGGACACACACACACACACAGCACAGAGACCCTGTACACACACACACACACAGCACAGAGACCCTGGACACACACACAGCACAGAGACCCTGGACACACACACACACACAGAGACCCTGTACACACACACAGCACAGAGACCCTGTACACACACAGCACAGAGACCCTGTACACACACACAGCACAGAGACCCTGGACACACACACACACACACAGCACAGAGACCCTGCACACACACACACACAGCACAGAGACCCTGGACACACACACAGCACAGAGACCCTGGACACACACACACACAGAGAGACCCTGGACACACACACAGAGACCCTGGACACACACACAGCACAGAGACTCTGGACACACACACACAGAGACCCTGGACACACAAACAGCACAGAGACCCTGGACACACACACACAGAGACCCTGGACACACACACAGCACAGAGACCCGGGACACACACACACACAGAGACCCTGGACACACACACACAGAGAGACCCTGGACACACACACACACGCAGCACAGAGACCCTGGACACACACACAGCACAGAGACCCTGGACACACACAGCACAGAGACCCTGGACACACACACACAGCACAGAGACCCTGGACACACACACACACA
This sequence comes from Lampetra fluviatilis, assembly GCF_964198595.1. Classification (NCBI taxonomy): domain Eukaryota; kingdom Metazoa; phylum Chordata; class Hyperoartia; order Petromyzontiformes; family Petromyzontidae; genus Lampetra; species Lampetra fluviatilis. Next base: position 4,678,295 of record NC_136342.1, on the reverse strand, counting down.
CAGAGACCCTGGATACACACACACAGCACAGAGACCCTGGACACACACACAGCACAGAGACCCTGGACACACACACACCTAGCACAGAGACCCTGGACACACACACAGCACAGAGAGCCTGGACACACACACACGCAGCACAGAGACCCTGGACACACAAACACACAGAGAACCTGGACACACACACACAGCACAGAGACCCTGGACACACACACACACACAGAGACCCTGGACACACACACACACAGCACAGAGACCCTGGACACACACACAGCACAGAGACCCTGGACACACACACACCCAGCACAGAGACCCTGTACACACACAGCACAGAGACCCTGTACACACACACACAGCACAGAGACCCTGGACACACACACACACACAGCACAGAGACCCTGTACACACACACACACACAGCACAGAGACCCTGGACACACACCCACACACAGAGACCCTGGACACACACACACAGAGACCCTGTACACACACACACACAGCACAGAAACCCTGTACACACACAGCACAGAGACCCTGGACACACACACACACAGCACAGAGACCCTGTACACACACACACACAGCACAGAGACCCTGGACACACACACAGCACAGAGACCCTGGACACACACACACACAGAGAGACCCTGGACACACACACAAAGACCCTGGACACACACACAGCACAGAGACTCTGGACACACACACACAGAGACCCTGGACACACAAACAGCACAGAGACCCTGGACACACACACACAGAGACCCTGGACACACACAACACAGAGACCCGGGACACACACACACACAGAGACCCTGGACACACACACACACACAGAGAGACCCTGGACACACACACACACGCAGCACAGAGACCCTGGACACACACACAGCACAGAGACCCTGGACACACACAGCACAGAGACCCTGGACACACACACACAGCACAGAGACCCTGGACACACACACACACAGAGACCCTGGATACACACACACAGCACAGAGACCCTGGACACACACACAGCACAGAGACCCTGGACACACACACACACAGCACAGAGACCCTGGACACACACACAGCACAGAGACCCGGGACACACACACACACAGAGACCCTGGACACACACACACAGAGAGACCCTGGACACACACACACACGCAGCACAGAGACCCTGGGCACACACACAGCACAGAGACCCTGGACACACACAGCACAGAGACCCTGGACACACACACACAGCACAGAGACCCTGGACACACACACACACACAGAGACCCTGGATACACACACACAGCACAGAGACCCTGGACACACACACAGCACAGAGACCCTGGACACACACACACACAGCACAGAGACCCTGGACACACACACAGCACAGAGAGCCTGGACACACACACACGCAGCACAGAGACCCTGGACACACACACACACACACAGAGACCCTGGACACACACACACACACACAGAGACCCTGGACACACACACACAGCACAGAGACCCTGGACACACACACACACACACAGAGACCCTGGACACACACACACACAGCACAGAGACCCTGGACACACACACAGCACAGAGACCCTGGACACACACACACCCAGCACAGAGACCCTGGACACACACACACACACAGCACAGAGACCCTGGACACACACACAGCACAGAGACCCTGGACACACACACACAGCACAGAGACCCTGGACACACACACACACAGCACAGAGACCCTGGACACACACACACACACAGAGACCCTGGACACACACACACACAGCACAGAGACCCTGGACACACACACACACAGCACAGAGACCCTGGACACACACACACAGCACAGAGACCCTGGACACACACACAGCACAGAGACCCTGGACACACACACACAGCACAGCACAGAGACCCTGGACACACACACACACACAGAGACCCTGGACACACACACACACAGCACAGAGACCCTGGACACACACACACACAGAGACCCTGGACACACACACAGCACAGAGACCCTGGACACACACACACACAGAGACCCTGGACACACACACACACAGCACAGAGACCCTGGACACACACACAGCACAGAGACCCTGGACACACACACACACAGAGACCATGGACACACACACACACACAGCACAGAGACCCTGGACACACACACATCACAGAGACCCTGGACACACACACACACACACAAGACCCTGGACACACACACAGCACAGAGACTCTGGACACACACACACAGAGACCCTGGACACACAAACAGCACAGAGACCCTGGACACACACACACAGAGACCCTGGACACACACACAGCACAGAGACCCGGGACACACACACACACAGAGACCCTGGACACACACACACACACAGAGAGACCCTGGACACACACACACACGCAGCACAGAGACCCTGGACACACACACAGCACAGAGACCCTGGACACACACAGCACAGAGACCCTGGACACACACACACAGCACAGAGACCCTGGACACACACACACACACAGAGACCCTGGATACACACACACAGCACAGAGACCCTGGACACACACACAGCACAGAGACCCTGGACACACACACACACAGCACAGAGACCCTGGACACACACACAGCACAGAGACCCGGGACACACACACACACAGAGACCCTGGACACACACACACAGAGAGACCCTGGACACACACACACACGCAGCACAGAGACCCTGGGCACACACACAGCACAGAGACCCTGGACACACACAGCACAGAGACCCTGGACACACACACACAGCACAGAGACCCTGGACACACACACACACACAGAGACCCTGGATACACACACACAGCACAGAGACCCTGGACACACACACAGCACAGAGACCCTGGACACACACACACACAGCACAGAGACCCTGGACACACACACAGCACAGAGAGCCTGGACACACACACACGCAGCACAGAGACCCTGGACACACACACACACAGAGACCCTGGACACACACACACAGCACAGAGACCCTGGACACACACACACACACACAGAGACCCTGGACACACACACACACAGCACAGAGACCCTGGACACACACACAGCACAGAGACCCTGGACACACACACACCCAGCACAGAGACCCTGGACACACACACACACAGCACAGAGACCCTGGACACACACACAGCACAGAGACCCTGGACACACACACACAGCACAGAGACCCTGGACACACACACACACAGCACAGAGACCCTGGACACACACACACACAGAGACCCTGGACACACACACACACAGCACAGAGACCCTGGACACACACACACACAGCACAGAGACCCTGGACACACACACACAGCACAGAGACCCTGGACACACACACAGCACAGAGACCCTGGACACACACACACAGCACAGCACAGAGACCCTGGACACACACACACACACAGAGACCCTGGACACACACACACACAGCACAGAGACCCTGGACACACACACACACAGAGACCCTGGACACACACACAGCACAGAGACCCTGGACACACACACACACAGAGACCCTGGACACACACACACACAGCACAGAGACCCTGGACACACACACAGCACAGAGACCCTGGACACACACACACACACAGAGACCATGGACACACACACACACAGCACAGAGACCCTGGACACACACACACATCACAGAGACCCTGGACACACACACACAGCACAGAGACCCTGGACACACAGTGTGGTGAGTCTGTGGCTCTCTGGTGAGTCTGTGGGTCTCTGTGTGGTGAGTCTGTGGGTCTCTGTGTGGTGAGTCTGTGGGTCTCTGTGTGGTGAGTCTGTGGGTCTCTGTGTGGTGAGTCTGTGGGTCTCTGTGTGGTGAGTCTGTGGGTCTCTGTGTGGTGAGTCTGTGGGTCTCTGTTTGGTGAGTCTGTGGGTCTCTGTTTGTTGAGTCTGTGGGTCTCTGTGTGGTGAGTCTGTGGGTCTCTGTGTGGTGAGTCTGTGGGTCTCTGTTTGTTGAGTCTGTGGGTCTCTGTGTGATGAGTCTGTGGGTCTCTGTGTGGTGAGTCTGTGGGTCTCTGTGTGGTGAGTCTGTGTGTCTCTGTGTGGTGAGTCTGTGGGTCTCTGTGTGGTGAGTCTGTGGGTCTCTGTGTGGTGAGTCTGTGGGTCTCTGTGTGGTGAGTCTGTGGGTCTCTGTGTGGTGAGTCTGTGGGTCTCTGTGTGATGAGTCTGTGGGTCTCTGTGTGGTGAGTCTGTGGGTCTCTGTGTGGTGAGTCTGTGTGTCTCTGTGTGGTGAGTCTGTGGGTCTCTGTGTGGTGAGTCTGTGGGTCTCTGTGTGGTGAGTCTGTGGGTCTCTGTGTGGTGAGTCTGTGGGTCTCTGTGTGGTGAGTCTGTGGGTCTCTGTGTGATGAGTCTGTGGGTCTCTGTGTGGTGAGTCTGTGGGTCTCTGTGTGGTGAGTCTGTGGGTCTCTGTGTGGTGAGTCTGTGGGTCTCTGTGTGGTGAGTCTGTGGGTCTCTGTGTGGTGAGTCTGTGTGTCTCTGTGTGGTGAGTCTGTGGGTCTCTGTGTGGTGAGTCTGTGGGTCTCTGTGTGGTGAGTCTGTGGGTCTCTGTGTGGTGAGTCTGTGGGTCTCTGTGTGATGAGTCTGTGGGTCTCTGTGTGGTGAGTCTGTGGGTCTCTGTGTGATGAGTCTGTGGGTCTCTGTGTGGTGAGTCTGTGGGTCTCTGTGTGGTGAGTCTGTGGGTCTCTGTGTGGTGAGTCTGTGTGTCTCTGTGTGGTGAGTCTGTGGGTCTCTGTGTGGTGAGTCTGTGGGTCTCTGTGTGGTGAGTCTGTGGGTCTCTGTGTGGTGAGTCTGTGGGTCTCTGTGTGATGAGTCTGTGGGTCTCTGTGTGGTGAGTCTGTGGGTCTCTGTGTGGTGAGTCTGTGTGTCTCTGTGTGGTGAGTCTGTGGGTCTCTGTGTGGTGAGTATGTGGGTCTCTGTGTGGTGAGTCTGTGGGTCTCTGTGTGGTGAGTCTGTGGGTCTCTGTGTGGTGAGTCTGTGGGTCTCTGTGTGATGAGTCTGTGGGTCTCTGTGTGGTGAGTCTGTGGGTCTCTGTGTGGTGAGTCTGTGGGTCTCTGTGTGGTGAGTCTGTGGGTCTCTGTGTGGTGAGTCTGTGGGTCTCTGTGTGGTGAGTCTGTGTGTCTCTGTGTGGTGAGTCTGTGGGTCTCTGTGTGGTGAGTCTGTGGGTCTCTGTGTGGTGAGTCTGTGGGTCTCTGTGTGTGAGTCTGTGGGTCTCTGTGTGTGAGTCTGTGGGTCCTCTTGTGTGGTGATTCTGTGACGGTCTCTGTGTTCTTGTGTGAGTCTGTGGGGTCCTCTGTGTGATGAGTACGTGTGGGTCTCTGTGTGTGAGTCGCGTCTCTTGTGAGTTGGTGTGACTCATGGTGAGTCTGTGGGTCTCTGTGTGGTGAGTCTGTGGGTCTCTGTGTGGTGAGTTTGTGGGTCTCTGTGTGGTGAGTCTGTGGGTCTCTGTGTGGTGAGTCTGTGGGTCTCTGTGTGGTGAGTTTGTGGGTCTACTACGGCTTCTACTGCTGCTGCTACTGCTTCGAACGCAGAGGCAGCGGCATAGAAACGGGGCCCCGTGTGGATTTCTGCTGCCGAGTCCCGCCTGCCTCCAAGCCCCGCCCACCACCCACCAACACCCCCCCACCACCAATACCACCCACCCCACCACCAATACCACCCACCCCACCACCACCACCCACCCCACCACCAATACCACCCACCCCACCACCACCACCCACCCCACCACCACCCACCCACACCACCCACACACCCACACCACCACCCACCCACACCACCACCCCCACACCACCACCCACCACCACCCACCCACACCACCCACACCAACACCCACCCACACCACCCACACCAACACCCACCCACACCACCACCCACCCCACCCACACACCCACCCCACCCACACACCCACACCACCACCCACCCCACCCACACATCCACACCACCACCCACCCCACCCACACATCCACGCCACCACCCACCCCAACACCCACCCACACCAGCCACACCCCCACACCACCACACCACCACCACCCACCCACACCACGAAGGCAAAGACAATGGTCCCCCAGGTAGCCTTCAGCACGCCGCTGGGGCAAGTGCCGTGAGCAAGTAGTGAGTGGGTGAGTGGGTGAGTGAGTGGGTGAGTGAGTGAGTAGGTGAATGAGTGGGTGAGTGAGTGGGTGAGTGTGTGAGTGAGTAGGTGAATGAGTGGGTGAGTGAGTAGGTGAATGAGTGGGTGAGTGAGTGGGTGAGTGAGTGAGTGAGTGGGTGAGTGAGTGGGTGAGTGAGTGGGTGAGTGAGTAGGTGGATGAGTGGGTGAGTGAGTAGGTGAATGAGTGGGTGAGTGAGTGGGTGAGTGTGTGAGTGAGTAGGTGAATGAGTGGGTGAGTGAGTAGGTGAATGAGTGGGTGAGTGAGTGGGTGAGTGAGTGGGTGAGTGAGTGGGTGAGTGAGTGGGTGAGTGAGTAGGTGAATGAGTGGGTGAGTGAGTGGGCGAGTGAGTGAGTGAGTGGGTGAGTGAGTGAGTGAGTGAGTAGGTGAGTGAGTGAGTGAGCGGGTGAGTGACTGGGTGAGTGAGTGGGTGAGTGAGCGGGTGAGTGAGTGGGCGAGTTAGTGAGTGGGTGAGTGAGTGGGTGAATGAGTGGGTGAGTGAGTGGGTGAGTGAGTGGGTGAGTGAGTGGGTGAGTGAGTGGGTGAGTGAGTAGGTGAATGAGTGGGTGAGTGAGTGGGCGAGTGAGTGGGTGAGTGAGTGGGTGAGTGAGTGGGTGAGTGAGTGGGTGAGTGAGTAGGTGAATGAGTGGGTGAGTGAGTGGGCGAGTGAGTGGGTGAGTGAGTGGGTGAGTGAGTGGGTGAGTGAGTGGGTGAGTGAGCGGGTGAGTGAGTTAGTGAGCGGGTGAGTGGGTGAGTGAGTGAGTGAGTGGGTGACTAGGTGAGTGAGCGGGTGAGTGAGTGAGTGAGTGAGTGAGCGGGTTAGTGAGTGGGTGAGTGAGCGGGTGAGTGAGTGGGTGAGTGAGCGGGTGAGTGAGCGGGTGAGTGAGTGGGTGAGTGAGTGAGCGATTGAGTAAGTGAGAGGGTGAGTGGGTGAGTGAGTGGGTGACTCGGTGAGTGAGCGGGTGAGTGAGTGGGTGAGTGAGTGGGTGAGTGAGTGGGTGAGTGGGTGAGTGAGTGACTGGGTGAGTGAGTGGGTGAGTGAGTGAGTGAATGAGTGAGTGGGTGAGTGAGCGGGTGATTGGGTGAGAGGGTGAGTGGGTGAGTGAGTGATTGGGTGAGTGAGTGGGTGAGTGGGCGGGTGATTGGGTGAGTGAGTGAGTGGGTGAGTGGGTGAGTGAGTGGGTGAATGAGTGAGTGGGTGAGTGAGCGGGTGATTGGGTGATTGAGTGGGTGAGTGAGTGAGTGGGTGACTGAGCGGGTGATTGGGTGAGTGAGTGGGTGAGTGAGTGGGTGAGTGGGTGAGTGAGTGGGTGAGTGAGTGAGTGAGTGGGTGAGTGAGCGGGTGATTGGGTGAGTGATTGGGTGAGTGAGTGAGTGGGTGACTGGGTGAGTGAGTGAGTGAGTGAGTGAACGGGTGAGTGATTGGGTGAGTGAGTGAATGGGTGAGTGAGTGAATGGGTGAGTGAGTGGGTGAGTGAGTGGGTGAGTGAGTAGGTGAATGAGTGGGTGAGTGAGTGGGCGAGTGAGTGGGTGAGTGAGTGGGTGAGTGAGCGGGTGAGTGAGCGGGTGAGTGAGTTAGTGAGCGGGTGAGTGGGTGAGTGAGTGAGTGAGTGGGTGACTAGGTGAGTGAGCGGGTGAGTGAGTGAGTGAGCGGGTTAGTGAGTGGGTGAGTGAGCGGGTGAGTGAGCGGGTGAGTGAGCGGGTGAGTGAGCGGGTGAGTGAGCGGGTGAGTGAGTGGGTGCGTGAGTGAGCGGTTGAGTAAGTGAGAGGGTGAGTGGGTGAGTGAGTGGGTGACTCGGTGAGTGAGCGGGTGAGTGAGTGGGTGAGTGAGTGGGTGAGTGAGTGGGTGAGTGAGTGAGTGAGTGGGTGAGTGAGTGACTGGGTGAGTGAGTGGGTGGGTGAGTGAGTGAATGAGTGAGTGGGTGAGTGAGCGGGTGATTGGGTGAGAGGGTGAGTGGGTGAGTGAGTGATTGGGTGAGTGAGTGGGTGAGTGGGCGGGTGATTGGGTGAGTGAGTGGGTGAGTGGGTGAGTGAGTGAGTGGGTGAATGAGTGAGTGGGTGAGTGAGCGGGTGATTGGGTGATTGAGTGGGTGAGTGAGTGAGTGGGTGACTGAGCGGGTGATTGGGTGAGTGAGTGGGTGAGTGAGTGGGTGAGTGGGTGAGTGAGTGAGTGGGTGAGTGAGTGAGTGAGTGGGTGAGTGAGCGGGTGATTGGGTGAGTGATTGGGTGAGTGAGTGAGTGGGTGACTGGGTGAGTGAGTGAGTGAGTGAACGGGTGAGTGATTGGGTGAGTGAGTGAATGGGTGAGTGAGTGAATGGGTGAGTGAGTGGGTGAGTGAGTGGGTGAGTGAGCGGGTGATTGGGTGAGTGAGTGGGTGGGTGAGTGAGTGAGTGGGTGAGTGAGTGGGTGGGTGAGTGAGTGAGTGGGTGAGTGAGTGGGTGAGTGAGTGAGTGAGTGGTTGAGTGAGTGAATGATTGAGTGGGTGAGTGAGTGAGTGGGTGAGTGAGTGAGTGGGTGAGTGAGCGGGTGATTGGGTGAGTGATTGGGTGAGTGAGTGAGTGGGTGACTGGGTGAGTGAGTGAACGGGTGAGTGATTGGGTGAGTGAGTGAATGGGTGAGTGAGTGAATGGGTGAGTGGGTGAGTGAGTGGGTGAGTGAGTGAGTGGATGAGTGAGCGGGTGATTGGGTGAGTGATTGGGTGAGTGAGTGAGTGAGTGGGTGACTGGGTGAGTGAGTGAGTGAACGGGTGAGTGATTGGGTGAGTGAGTGAATGGGTGAGTGAGTGAATGGGTGAGTGAGTGGGTGAGTGAGTGAGTGGATGAGTGAGCGGGTGATTGGGTGAGTGATTGGGTGAGTGAGTGAGTGAGTGGGTGACTGGGTGAGTGAGTGAGTGAACGGGTGAGTGATTGGGTGAGTGAGTGAATGGGTGAGTGAGTGAATGGGTGAGTGAGTGGGTGAGTGAGTGGGTGAGTGAGCGGGTGATTGGGTGAGTGAGTGGGTGGGTGGGTGAGTGAGTGGGTGAGTGGGTGAGTGAGTGAGTGGGTGAGTGAGCGGGTGATTGGGTGAATGAGCGGGTGATTGGATGAGTGAGCGGGTGATTGGATGAGTGAGCGGGTGAGTGGGTGAGTGAGTGAGTGAGTGGGGGAGTGAGTGAGTGAGTGGGTGAGTGAGTGGGTGAGTGGGTGAGTGAGTGAGCGGGTGATTGGGTGAATGAGCGGGTGAGTGAGTGGGTGAGTGTGTGTGTGTACACGCTGTGTGTTACATGAGATGTGTATTTACTGTACGGTGTGGGGGTTGTAGTTGTGGGAAGCTTGTGACTGTGTGTGTCTGTGTGTCTGTGTGTGTGTCTGTGTGTGTGTGTCTGTGTGTGTGTGTGTCTGTGTGTGTGTCTGTCTGTGTGTCTGTGTGTCTGTGTGTGTCTGTGTGTGTGTCTGTGTGTGTGTGTGTCTGTCTGTGTGTGTGTGTGTCTGTGTGTGTGTGTCTGTGTGTGTGTGTCTGTGTGTGTGTCTGTGTGTGTGTCTGTGTGTGTGTCTGTGTGTCTGTGTGTCTGTGTGTGTGTGTGTCTGTGTGTGTGTGTGTCTGTGTGTGTGTGTGTCTGTCTGTGTGTGTGTGTGTGTCTGTGTGTGTGTGTCTGTGTGTGTGTCTGTGAGTTCGATTCCCACTCAAAGCCACCAGCACCACCAACACCACCAACATGACCACCACCACAAACACCACCACCAACACCACCACCACCACAAACGCTACAGATACATCACCAACTGTACTACACTTTGCCCGTACAACTGCTGCCATATCCCTTGCAATCATCAGTAACATCAGCACCATCATCAGTACCACCACCATCATCATCAGTAGCACCATCATCATCAGCAGCAGCATCAGCACCACCATCAACACCAGCACAATCATCATCAGTAGCATCAGGACCACCATCATCAAAAGCATCAGCACCACCATCATCATCAGTAGCATCATCATCATCATCAGTAGCATCAGCCCCACTGCATTGAACCTGAACAACAACACAGCAATGTACCTGAACAACCACCGCACTGTACACGAACAACACTACTGTACTGTACATGAACAGCACCACTGCACTGTACATGAACAACACCACTACACTGTACATGGCCTCACAACTGCTGTTGTGTCCGTTACAATCATCACCACCATCATCATCATCACCACCACTACCACCACCATCACCACCACCACCATCACCTACCACCACCACCACCATCACCTATCACCACTACCACCACCATCACCTATCACCTATCACCACTACCACCACCATCACTACCACCATCATCACTACCACCACCATCACCACTACCACCATCACCACTACCACCACCATCACCACCACTACCACCACCATCACCACCACTACCACCATCACCACCACCATCACTACCACCATTACTACCACTACCACCACCACCATCACTACCACCACCATCACTACCACCACCATCACCACCACTACTACCACCACCACCATCACCACCACCACCACTACCACCACCACTACCACCACCATCACCACTGCCATCACCACCACCATCACCACTACCACCACCACTACCACTATCGTCCCCACCATCACCACCACCACCATCACCACCATCACCACCACCACTACCATCATCACCACCATCATCACCACTAACACCATCACCACCACCACTAACACCATCACCACCACCATCACCACCATCATCACCACCACCACTACCATCACCACCATCATCACCACCACCATCACCACCACCACCATCACCACCACCACCATCACCACCATCATCATCACCACCACCATCACTACCACCATCACCACCACCATCATCACCACCATCATCACCACCACCACTACCACCACCATCACCACCACCATCACCACCACCACCATCACCACCATCATCATCACCACCACCATCACTACCACCATCACCACCACCATCATCACCACCATCACCACCACCATCATCCCCACCATCATCACCAACACCACCACCATCATCACCACCATCATCACAACCATCACCACCACCATCATCCGCATTCAGTGAACTCTAAGCCATCCCTGCTGTAGAAACAGCGCCACTGCACTGTACTTGCCCTGACAGCTGCTGCTGTGTCCGTTACAATCATCATCATCAGCACTACCAACATCATCAGCACCATCATCATCAGCAGCAGCAGCAACACCACCATCATCATCAGCACTACCACCATCTTCAGCAGCACCATCATCAGCACTACCACCATCATCAGCACTACCACCATCATCAGCACTACCACCATCATCAGCACTACCACCACCATCAGCACCACCACCATCAGCACCACCATCATCAGCAGCACATCACCATCACCACCATCACCACCATCATCAGCACTACCACCATCATCAGCACTACCACCACCATCATCACCACCACCACCACCATCATCACCACCACCACCATCAGCACCATCACCACCACCACCATCACCACCACCATAACCACCATCACCACCATCACCACCATCACCATCACCACCACCATCACCACCATCACCATCATCACCACCACCATCACCACCATCACCATCACCACCATAATCACCACCACCATCACCACCATCATCACCACCACCACCATCACCACCATCACCATCACCACCATCATCACCACCACCACCATCACCACCACCATCACCACCACCACCACTCACCGTGTACCCGGAGCCATCCTTGCTGTAGGCAGGCAGCGATGCAGGCGAATGTCTCCGCTCCGATTTGTCCCTCCATGGAACACTCACCACTCACTCGCCACCACTCCTCACCACTCCCCTCCACCCCTCACCACTCACTCCCCTCCACCCCTCACCACTCACTGCCCACCACTCTCACCACTCACTCCCCCTGCTGATGCTGATGATGATGCTCTCTGACTCCACTCTCTCTCTCAAACTCCCCTCCCCCTTCTCTCTCTCCCCCTTCCTCCCTTCTCTCTCCTCTATCTCCCACCCCTCTCACCCTCCCCCCCTCTCTCTTCTCTCCCCCCTCTCTCTTCTCTCCCCCCTCTCTCTTCTCTCCCCCCCTCTCTCTTCTCTCCCCCCCTCTCTCTTCTCTCCCCCCTCTCTCTTCTCTCCCCCCTCTCTCTTCTCTCCCCCCCTCTCTCTTCTCTCCCCCCTCTCTCTTCTCTCCCCCCTCTCTCTTCTCTCCCCCCTCTCTCTTCTCTCCCCCCCTCTCTCTTCTCTCCCCCCTCTCTCTTCTCTCCCCCCTCTCTCTTCTCTCCCCCCCTCTCTCTTCTCTCCCCCCTCTCTCTTCTCTCCCCCCCTCTCTCTTCTCTCCCCCCCTCTCTCTTCTCTCCCCCCTCTCTCTTCTCTCCCCCCTCTCTCTTCTCTCCCCCCCTCTCTCTTCTCTCCCCCCTCTCTCTTCTCTCCCCCCCTCTCTCTTCTCTCCCCCCTCTCTCTTCTCTCCCCCCTCTCTCTTCTCTTTTTTTTACGATCAGTGGAAACAAGAAGATGCTCGGTGTATTCGGCACTTTGTTTCGGTCATCATTTCGTAAATTTTTTTTTTTAAATTTTTTTTTTAAACTGGGCTTTATGTAGCCCTCGCTCGCTCTTTCGCTCACTCTCTCGCTCGCTCTCTCGCTCTCTCTCTCACTCGCTCTCTCTCTCGCTCGTTCTGTCGCTCATTCTCTCGCTCACTCTCTCGTTATGTACGCCGCCCCCCTCGCAGTCCGACGGCCTCCGACGGGTAGCTCATAACAGCATGCAGAGCTCCCCGTCATCTGCCACGGAGCACACGGCCTCCTCCATCGCCCACTGCTCCATGAAGGCCGGCACGGCGTGGGTCAACCGCGCATGGCGGAACTCCAGCCACACCCTGGCTCCGACCAGAGCGCGGAAGATGCCCAGGCTGCTGGCCGGACGTTTCCCCTCCAGGGCCACCTTCCTCGCCCTGTAAATGGCGAGCTTGGCGTAGCCGACGAGCACGTTGACCAGCCCCTGAAGATGTTGGGATCCGTCGCCCTTTCGGTATCCAAAGATGAGGACCGTCGGGGAGAAGTGGAGGCTGAACTTTAGTAGGATGTTTCTCAGGACCTTGAACAGCGAGTCCAGGCTCTTGCACTCCACGTATTGGTGCGCCACCGTCTCCACTTTACCGCAGAACCGGCACTCCGGGGGCGTGTCGGTGAAGCGCGCCAGGGAGGCGTTGGTGGTGACGGTGCCGTGGGCGATGCTCCAGCTGAGGTCGCCGATGCGGTTGTACGTCGGGCTGGAGTAGAGTTGCCTCCAGCGAGGCCTCTCCGGAGAGATGCAGGGCAGGGCTTTCCTCCAGGCATGGTCCTTGTGGCTCCTCAGGGTGTCCTGTTGGTGAAACCGGACCATGTAGGAGTAGAGCACCTTCCTCTTGACATTTGCGAAGGCCACCTCTGGTAGGTCTTCCAGCCGGCACAGGTTGTGATCCGCCTTCGCTTGTCGGCATTGGCGCTGCAGCGGCACGACGGAGAGCTCCGGTGGAGGGGGACCGAGAGGGGCCTCGTCGTCCCCAACGCCGATGGGGGGCGTTCTCCCCGCTGCCGCTGAGAAGGCTTCCTTGGCTTCGGCCAGGATCCGGGCAGCCACCCGGAGCGATTGCAGCCCTGTCTTTGTGGCCATGTCTGCTGGTCCGAGCCACCGGCCCCGTGTTCCAGGCTCCACCAGATCTCCCATCCTGGTGAGCCGCGCGTTGGTGAGGCGCCTCTCCATGCCGGGGGTGGCGGTGGTGGACGGCAGCTTTGTCTGCGGGTTCCTGAGGATCGGTTCGAAGACCAGATCCTCGGCCGATCGCGGCCGGTTCAGCCTCCTGACGGCGAGGGTGCTCCACGTCTGCAGGAGGCACCTGTAGAAAGGTGGCAGCAGCTGTCCCAGTGGGAGGCCCTGCAGGTCCATTTAGAATAGTTGTTGGGAGCACTGCAGAGCCCCCAGCTGTTTCAGGAGGAAGGAGGCCGTGACGCTCCAGGCTGGTGCAGGGGCAGCGTGCAGGAACTTTTGCTCGGCCTGCAGTCGGAAGGTGGCCAGCTGACTCCGCACGCACACCGGCCCGTGACTGCCCTCATCCAGTGGCAGGGCCAGGACCCCAGCCGCGACCCGGTGTCCTCTGCCCGACCAGAAGAAGTCGAGGACTCGCTTCTGAAGCGCGTTGACGAGGCTCATGGGGGGGTGCAGGGAGAAGAGTCGGTGCCACAGCATGGACGTCACCAGCTGGTTCACCACCAACGTCTTTGTCCTGAAGGTGAGGAACTTGCACAGGCGACTCCAGGTGCCCAGCCGCTCCTTCACCTTCTCCTCCAGCTCGACCCAGTTCCTTTGCGGTGGTTCCTCCTCTGGTCCCAGGAACACCCCCAGGTGGTGCAGCGATGTTGTGCTCCAATTGATGGTTTTTGCCTTCTCCGGACACTCGGTCATGTCCCACGCTCCAACCAGCAGGCCGCTGCACTTTTGCCAGTTCATTTTAGATGAGGAGGCCTTCGAAAAGACCTCCTGGCACTCGTGCAGCAGGGCGACATCATCCACGGAGCGCAGGATGAGGAGGACGTCGTCGGCGTATGCCGTCAGGACCGACTTGACGCTTGGTTCCCTGAGCACCAGGCCGCTGAGTCTCCGCCTGATGAGACTCAGGGAAGGCTCTAAAGCCAGGGCGTGAAGTTGGCCCGACACAGGGCATCCCTGTCTCACTCCTCGCTCGAACTTGACCGGGGCAGCGACCTTGATCACGCACTCCGCCTTGGTGTAGAGTAGGCGCATCGTTCGGACAAAGCCATCCCCAAAACCAAATGTCTTGAGGGTTCCCAGCGGGTATTTGAGGTCCACTCTGTCAAAAGCCTCTTCCTGGTCAATGGTCAGAAACGCGGTTGTGATGCCCAACCTCTGGGGCACCGCGATGAGGTTCCTGGCTAGGAAGATGCCGTCGTGGATGGTTCGTCCGGGGACGGTGTAGGACTGGTCCCTGGTTACGACTTGTGCAATCACCCCTTTCAGTATCAGGGAGAGAGACTTCGTCAATATTTAGTAGTCTGTTGAGGAGGGACAGTTTTTGTAGGTGCCTCAGGTCTCTGTCCTTGGGGAGCAGAGTGAGCACCGCCCTCCTCCAACACTGAGGCATCAGCCCGGTGACAGCGGCTTCCTCCAGCACCTCTCTGTAGTCCTCCCGTAGGGACGGCCAAAAAGCAGCGTGAAACTCCCCCGTTAGCCCGTCTAGCCCTGGGGATGATGTATTTGGGGCCAGTCCTCCTACAGCTGCGTCAAGGTTATTCCTTCTAGATTTGAAGCGTTCGTGACTGCAAGGATCCATATTCCTAGGTTTTTTCGGTAAAGTCACGTAGGTAAAAAGTTAAAATTAATAAAAGTAAAATAAAAATAGAATAAAAATCACGACGTTTCGGAGGCAACACAAGTTTCCGTCTTCACCTGAAGAAACGTCGTGATTTTTAATTTACTTTTATTAATTTTTTTACCTACGTGACTTTACCGAAAAAACCTAAGAATAAGGTCATTCCTGGCGAGCTTTTGCTCCAGCGGCTCATTGCCGCCTTCCCCCAGGGTGGGTAGAGCGCTCCATGCCTCCGCCTGGCCGCTCCCGCTGTGTCTTCAGGGGAGAACAGGCCGCCGTAGAAGTCTCTGATGCCTCCGCCCCCCCCCCCTCTGTCTATTTAAGGCCACCCCACAGAGACGATCACCCCTCTCTGTTACCTGTGTTGCTCTCGCTATGTATCTTGGTGATATCTGTCTGCTAATATGTCTGTCTATAGTTTTCTGGTTAGATTTTATGTCGCTATTTCATTATACCTGATGATGATTGCTTGTGTTGCATTCGAAACGTCGTATTCTATTATTTAATTAAATTTATTATTTTATCTTTAGACGTGACTTAACCGAAAGAAACAAATAATAATCTCTGATGACGGTCGACTTCTGCTGGAGTTTGTGCACCAGGACACCGTCACCATCCACGAGGCACTCCATGGATTTGCGTCTCCCGTTCTGCCTCCCAGGGAGTAGAAAAACGGGGATCCCGTGTCGAGGTCGGTGATGAGCTTCACCCGGGATCGCTCTTCCTGTAGCCCTTTGAGACGCTCCCTCTTCTCCTCGTATTCTCGGAGAAGATCAGCGTCGCTGTCTTCGGCGAGGCGACTCTCCAAATCGAGGACACCGGCTTCCATGCCTGTGATGTCCGCGTTCTTCAGTCTGGTGCTCTCCCAGGTGTATTGTTGGCACAACAGCGTGGTGTGCACTTTGCCCACATCCCACCATTGGGCCAGCGAGTCGAACTACGTTTTGGTTTTTCGAAACTCTTCCCAGAAGTCCTTGAACATTTCTATGAAGGCGCCATCCTCCAGCGGCGAGTTGTTAAAATGCCGGTGGGACGCGCTCTCGCCCGGCCCTCTCCAGCCTGACACGGAGCACGATATGGCGCACGTCAAAAAGCTCTTAGAGGTGTCAAATCTGTCGAGCTTGGACTGTGTCACCGAGCCATCGTGTACGCGAACTGGCCCGGTCTACTCCCTCTCTCCCTCTTTCTCTACCACCTCTCTCCCAACTCTTTCTCTCTCTATGCTCCCCCTGGTTTTTATGTAAATTTTTGTTGTCAACTATGACAAGTGCTGCATCTGCAGCCAGCACTCCTCGCAGTCCGATGGCCTCCGACGGTCGCTCGTGGCACACACACACACGCAGCGCACACACATACAGCGCGCACACACACATACAGCGCACACACGCAGCGCACACACAGACACACACACAGCACACACACACGCAGCACACACATACACAGCGCACACACACAGTGGACACACACGCAGCACACACACATAGTGGGCACACACACAGCACACACACGCAGCACACACACACAGCACACACGCAGCACACACACACGCAGCACACACACATAGTGGACACACACGCAGCACACACACATAGTGGGCACACACGCAGCACACACATGCAGCGCTCCCACACACAGCACACACACCCAGCGCACCCACGTAGTATCCTGGCGGGGGGTTGCCTGGCACGTCGGGTTTGAATCCGAAGGGCCTCTAGAGGGAGAGTCCCGCGATTTCCCGGTGCCAGGAGATTGTCCGACCCCCGCAGGACATTGCTGTGCCCCTAAATTGGCTTCAAATTGTACGGCCTCAACAACGGTTCACCGGGCCAGCCGCATTGAGTCGCGCACGCCATCGTTGAGGGGGGCTGTGGGGAAATGTTGAGCGGGCAGGGCAGACGATGAGATCAGGGGATCACAGCGCCGCCGACGGAATGCGCGCGGGCCGGGGTATGCATTCACCAGCCGGACGTCCTTCCAGATTGAACAGGTTGAGATTAATGATGAGTGCGGGTTGCGGAGACAACAGCTGGAGGAGTAAGCCGGCACAACGCTCCGTGCAAGGCGAGGGTCACGAAGGGGAAAAGCAGGACAACGTGACGCCGGGTGTTTTTTTCTTTCTTTTTCAAATCCAGGGGCGTAAGAAGGGGAGCCCGAAACAGTTCAAATGCCGATCTCCTTTGCAACCTCTCGGCCGCTAAGACCGCCCCCCCACCCCCCACTGCCGTCCTGCCTTCTCTAGCCGCTCGCATCATCCGGCGAGCGGCGCTACGAGGCGGCGATGGACGAGGTTTTTTTTTCCGTCACCCTCCCTCCAACTCTCACGGCATCTGTGGCGTAGGGGGCTTGGGGTAGCGGTGGGCCGGGCTCTGCTCACGGAATGTTCCCCTCCTGCGCCGTGAATAAAACACGTTCGCCGCGGGGCATTGGTGCGGTGCCCGTGCTGTGCTGTGCGTGTGGAGCGGCCGCATGGGTCGCGGTAATCTCCCGCAGGGGCGTGTGCACGGTGGCTGCGGCGAGTCAGCGGTGGTGCACGCGGCACGCGGTGAGGAACGACGTCGATCTAGCGGAGACACTCGGAGGGGGGGGGGGGGGGCGATCGACGCGGTGGAAGAGGGGGCGGAGGGGGCGGAGGGGGCGTAGGGGGCGGTGGGGGCGGAGGGGGCGGAGGGGGCGGAGGGGGCGCCCCCACAAAGAGGTCTCCCGTCTACTGCCAGTGAGGGCACCGCCTCCTGCAGTGCCCAGCACGTCCCTACTCCTCACCCACTTTCCTCTCCCCCCCTCTCTCCCCCCCTCTCCCCCCCCTATCTCTCCCCTCCTATCTCTCCCCCCCCCTCTCCCTGGCGCGATTGTTAAGGTGGTGAGAGTTCGGAAGGAGTGCGTTTGTGCACAGGCCTTTTAACCCGATTACAAGACGCACACACGTGATCTAGATGCATGTAACTTCTTACAGCATCAGCTGCGTCTTATAATCCTGTAGTGTCTTCAATCACGGACGAATAAACTCCTTTGAGGCACACACAGTTTATTGTCTTTCTTCGACACGGTCCCTAACACACAAGGGGGTATACGGTCCCCTTACCCCTTAACCTAAGGAGGTACAGCCTCCGGCCTTGGCGGGACCTACACACAAGTCTACCCGCATGACCTAGCGTCCTCTGGCTGGGACCTAGGGGAGGCTAACTGACCCACCGCTGACTCGGTGGGTCCCCGGCCTCTGGTCACGCAGAGCCTCAGCCCTTAGAACGGATGGAAGGCTGGGGACCCAGGGTACTGCCTATCCAGGACCTATTCTCCCCTGACCACTGGTAACACTGAGCCTCAGCCCTCAGAAGGGCTGGAAGGCTTGGTCCAGGGTCCTATCTTGTTGAGCCCGGGCTTCGGTCTTCGTGTGTGGAGAACTGAGCCATAGCTCTCAGCGCTCTGGCTTTTATACCGGTTCGTGGCTGGGCATGTCCAATCACAACGCTGCTTTGTGGACCCTTCTGATTGGTCGTTGCCAATCTGTCGTTTTGATCTTCTTTCACCTCACGTGACCCTTGGCCGTTTGTCTGGCGGGAATCTGTGATTACGAGCCCCCTCCCCCTCCCGCCCCCCTCCCTCCCGATACGTTCCATTCATTGGCTACCACATTCTGATGGGCTCCCCCCCTCTCCTCCCCCCTCCAACTTGCTTTTAAGGGATTACATCTTGAATCATTGCCTCACTTGATGCAGCTAATTCGGCTGTGACGGTCCCACCTGATGACGGAGACTTGTGTTGCCTCCGAAACGACGTGATTTTTGTTTTATTTTATTTTCATTAATTTTGATGTTTTACCTACGTGACTTTACCGAAAAATCCTAAGAATATCTCTCAGCTCTCCCTGACACCGACCGTTTACCGAGGGAGGCAACGCTGCAGCGTAGATCCACGAATCGTGAGAAGCTACGACCTCTACATTATAATCCGGTGTGAACGTCTTAGAGCATCAGCTGCGTCTTATAATCCGGTGTGAACGTCTTAGAGCATCAGCTGCGTCTTATAATCCAGTGTGAACGTCTTAGAGCATCAGCTGCGTCTTATAATCCTGTGTGAACGTCTTAGAACATCATCTGAGACTGATAATCCGGTGTGAACGTCTTAGAACATCATCTGCGTCTGATAATCCGGTGTGAACGTCTTAGAACATCATCTGCGTCTGATAATCCGGTGTGAACGTCTTAGAACATCATCTGCGTCTTATAATCCGGTGTGAACGTCTTAGAGCATCATCTGCGACTGATAATCCCGTGTGAACGTCTTAGAACATCATCTGCGTCTGATAATCCGGTGTGAATGTCTTAGAACATCATCTGCGACTGATAATCCGGTGTGAATGTCTTAGAACATCATCTGCGTCTGATAATCCGGTGTGAACGTCTTAGAACATCATCTGCGTCTTATAATCCGGTGTGAACGTCTTAGAACATCATCTGCGTCTGATAATCCGGTGTGAATGTCTTAGAACATCATCTGCGTCTGATAATCCGGTGTGAACGTCTTAGAACATCATCTGCGTCTGATAATCCCGTGTGAACGTCTTAGAGCATCATCTGCGTCTTATAATCCGGTGTGAACGTCTTAGAGCATCATCTGCGTCTTATAATCCGGTGTGAACGTCTTAGAACATCATCTGCGTCTGATAATCCGGTGTGAACGTCTTAGAACATCATCTGCGTCTTATAATCCGGTGTGAACGTCTTAGAGCATCATCTGCGACTGATAATCCCGTGTGAACTTCTTAGAGCATCATCTGCGTCTTATAATCCGGTGTGAACGTCTTAGAGCATCATCTGCGTCTTATAATCCGGTGTGAACGTCTTAGAACATCATCTGCGTCTGATAATCCGGTGTGAACGTCTTAGAACATCATCTGCGTCTTATAATCCGGTGTGAACGTCTTAGAGCATCAGCTGCGTCTTATAATCCGATGTGAACGTCTTAGAGCATCAGCTGCGTCTTATAATCCGGTTTGAACGTCTTAGAACATCAGCTGCGTCTTATAATCCGGTGTGAACGTCTTAGAGCATCAGCTGCGTCTTATAATCCGATGTGAACGTCTTAGAGCATCAGCTGCGTCTTATAATCCGGTTTGAACGTCTTAGAACATCAGCTGCGTCTTATAATCCGGTGTGAACGTCTTAGACCATCAGCTGCGTCTTATAATCCTGTGTGAACGTCTTAGAGCATCAGCTGCGTCTTATAATCCTGTGTGAACGTCTTAGAGCATCAGCTGCGTCTTATAATCCGGTGTGAACGTCTTAGAGCATCAGCTGCGTCTTATAATCCGGTGTGAACGTCTTAGAGCATCAGCTGCGTCTTATAATCCGGTGTGAACGTCTTAGAGCATCAGCTGCGTCTTATAATCCGGTGTGAACGTCTTAGAGCATCAGCTGCGTCTTATAATCCGGTGTGAACGTCTTAGAGCATCAGCTGCGTCTTATAATCCGGTGTGAACGTCTTAGAGCATCAGCTGCGTCTTATAATCCGGTGTGAACGTCTTAGAGCATCAGCTGCGTCTTATAATCCGGTGTGAACGTCTTAGAGCATCAGCTGCGTCTTATAATCCGGTGTGAACGTCTTAGACCATCAGCTGCGTCTTATAATCCGGTGTGAACGTCTTACAGCATCAGCTGCGTCATATAATCCGGTGTGATCGTCTTAGAACATCAGCTGCGTCTTATAATCCGGTGTGATCGTCTTAGAACATCAGCTGCGTCTTATAATCCGGTGTGATCGTCTTAGAACATCAGCTGCGTCTTATAATCCGGTGTGAACGTCTTAGAGCATCAGCTGCGTCTTATAATCCGGTGTGAACGTCTTAGAGCATCAGCTGCGTCTTATAATCCGGTGTGAACGTCTTAGAGCATCAGCTGCGTCTTATAATCCGATGTGAACGTCTTAGAGCATCAGCTGCGTCTTATAATCCGGTTTGAACGTCTTAGAACATCAGCTGCGTCTTATAATCCGGTGTGAACGTCTTAGAGCATCAGCTAAGTCTTATAATCCGGTGTGAACGTCTTAGAGCATCAGCTGCGTCTTATAATCCGGTGTGAACGTCTTAGAGCATCAGCTGCGTCTGATAATCCGGTGTGAACGTCTTAGAACATCATCTGCGTCTTATAATCCGGTGTGAACGTCTTAGAGCATCATCTGCGACTGATAATCCCGTGTGAACTTCTTAGAGCATCATCTGCGTCTTATAATCCGGTGTGAACGTCTTAGAGCATCATCTGCGTCTTATAATCCGGTGTGAACGTCTTAGAACATCATCTGCGTCTGATAATCCGGTGTGAACGTCTTAGAACATCATCTGCGTCTTATAATCCGGTGTGAACGTCTTAGAGCATCAGCTGCGTCTTATAATCCGATGTGAACGTCTTAGAGCATCAGCTGCGTCTTATAATCCGGTTTGAACGTCTTAGAACATCAGCTGCGTCTTATAATCCGGTGTGAACGTCTTAGAGCATCAGCTGCGTCTTATAATCCTGTGTGAACGTCTTAGAGCATCAGCTGCGTCTTATAATCCTGTGTGAACGTCTTAGAGCATCAGCTGCGTCTTATAATCCGGTGTGAACGTCTTAGAGCATCAGCTGCGTCTTATAATCCGGTGTGAACGTCTTAGAGCATCAGCTGCGTCTTATAATCCGGTGTGAACGTCTTAGAGCATCAGCTGCGTCTTATAATCCGGTGTGAACGTCTTAGAGCATCAGCTGCGTCTTATAATCCGGTGTGAACGTCTTAGAGCATCAGCTGCGTCTTATAATCCGGTGTGAACGTCTTAGAGCATCAGCTGCGTCTTATAATCCGGTGTGAACGTCTTAGAGCATCAGCTGCGTCTTATAATCCGGTGTGAACGTCTTAGAGCATCAGCTGCGTCTTATAATCCGGTGTGAACGTCTTAGAGCATCAGCTGCGTCTTATAATCCGGTGTGAACGTCTTACAGCATCAGCTGCGTCATATAATCCGGTGTGATCGTCTTAGAACATCAGCTGCGTCTTATAATCCGGTGTGATCGTCTTAGAACATCAGCTGCGTCTTATAATCCGGTGTGATCGTCTTAGAACATCAGCTGCGTCTTATAATCCGGTGTGAACGTCTTAGAGCATCAGCTGCGTCTTATAATCCGGTGTGAACGTCTTAGAGCATCAGCTGCGTCTTATAATCCGGTGTGAACGTCTTAGAGCATCAGCTGCGTCTTATAATCCGATGTGAACGTCTTAGAGCATCAGCTGCGTCTTATAATCCGGTTTGAACGTCTTAGAACATCAGCTGCGTCTTATAATCCGGTGTGAACGTCTTAGAGCATCAGCTGAGTCTTATAATCCGGTGTGAACGTCTTAGAGCATCAGCTGCGTCTTATAATCCGGTGTGAACGTCTTAGAGCATCAGCTGCGTCTTATAATCCGGTGTGAACGTCTTAGAGCATCAGCTGCGTCTTATAATCCGGTGTGAACGTCTTAGAGCATCAGCTGCGTCTTATAATCCGGTGTGAACGTCTTAGAGCATCAGCTGCGTCTTATAATCCGGTGTGAACGTCTTAGAGCATCAGCTGCGTCTTATAATCCGGTGTGAACGTCTTAGAGCATCAGCTGCGTCTTATAATCCGGTGTGAACGTCTTAGAGCATCAGCTGCGTCTTATAATCAGGTGTGAACGTCTTAGAACATCAGCTGCGTGTTATAATCCGGTATGAACGTCTTAGAGCATCAGCTGCGTCTTATAATCCGGTGTGAACGTCTTAGAGCATCAGCTGCGTCTTATAATCCGGTGTGAACGTCTTAGAGCATCAGCTGCGTCTTATAATCCGGTGTGAACGTCTTAGAGCATCAGCTGCGTCTTATAATCCGGTGTGAACGTCTTAGAGCATCAGCTGCGTCTTATAATCCGGTGTGAACGTCTTAGAGCATCAGCTGCGTCTTATAATCCGGTGTGAACGTCTTAGAGCATCAGCTGCGTCTTATAATCAGGTGTGAACGTCTTAGAACATCAGCTGCGTCTTATAATCCGGTATGAACGTCTTAGAGCATCAGCTGCGTCTTATAATCCGGTGTGAACGTCTTAGAGCATCAGCTGCGTCTTATAATCCGGTGTGAACGTCTTAGAGCATCAGCTGCGTCTTATAATCCGGTGTGAACGTCTTAGAGCATCAGCTGCGTCTTATAATCCGGTGTGAACGTCTTAGAACATCATCTGCGTCTGATAATCCGGTGTGAACGTCTTAGAACATCATCTGCGTCTGATAATCCCGTGTGAACGTCTTAGAGCATCATCTGCGTCTTATAATCCGGTGTGAACGTCTTAGAGCATCATCCGCGTCTTATAATCCGGTGTGAACGTCTTAGAACATCATCTGCGTCTGATAATCCGGTGTGAACGTCTTAGAACATCATCTGCGTCTTATAATCCGGTGTGAACGTCTTAGAGCATCATCTGCGACTGATAATCCCGTGTGAACTTCTTAGAGCATCATCTGCGTCTTATAATCCGGTGTGAACGTCTTAGAGCATCATCTGCGTCTTATAATCCGGTGTGAACGTCTTAGAACATCATCTGCGTCTGATAATCCGGTGTAAACGTCTTAGAAAATCATCTGCGTCTTATAATCCGGTGTGAACGTCTTAGAGCATCATCTGCGTCTTATAATCCGGTGTGAACGTCTTAGAGCATCAGCTGCGTCTTATAATCCGGTGTGAACGTCTTAGAGCATCAGCTGCGTCTTATAATCCTGTGTGAACGTCTTAGAGCATCAGCTGCGTCTTATAATCCGGTGTGAACGTCTTAGAGCATCAGCTGCGTCTTATAATCCGGTGTGAACGTCTTTGAGCATCAGCTGCGTCTTATAATCCGGTGTGAACGTCTTAGAGCATCAGCTGCGTCTTATAATCCGGTGTGAACGTCTTAGAGCATCAGCTGCGTCTTATAATCCGGTGTGAACGTCTTAGAGCATCAGCTGCGTCTTATAATCCGGTGTGAACGTCTTAGAGCATCAGCTGCGTCTTATAATCCGGTGTGAACGTCTTAGAGCATCAGCTGCGTCTTATAATCCGGTGTGAACGTCTTAGAGCATGAGCTGCGTCTTATAATCCGGTGTGAACGTCTTACAGCATCAGCTGCGTCATATAATCCGGTGTGATCGTCTTAGAACATCAGCTGCGTCTTATAATCCGGTGTGATCGTCTTAGAACATCAGCTGCGTCTTATAATCCGGTGTGAACGTCTTAGAGCATCAGCTGCGTCTTATAATCCGGTGTGATCGTCTTAGAACATCAGCTGCTTCTTATAATCCGGTGTGAACGTCTTAGAGCATCAGCTGCGTCTTATAATCCGATGTGAACGTCTTAGAGCATCAGCTGCGTCTTATAATCCGGTTTGAACGTCTTAGAACATCAGCTGCGTCTTATAATCCGGTGTGAACGTCTTAGAGCATCAGCTGCGTCTTATAATCCGGTGTGAACGTCTTAGAGCATCAGCTGCGTCTTATAATCCGGTGTGAAAGTCTTAGAGCATCAGCTGCGTCTTATAATCCGGTGTGAACGTCTTAGAGCATCAGCTGCGTCTTATAATCCGGTGTGAACGTCTTAGAGCATCAGCTGCGTCTTATAATCCGGTGTGAACGTCTTAGAGCATCAGCTGCGTCTTATAATCCGGTGTGAACGTCTTAGAGCATGAGCTGCGTCTTATAATCCGGTGTGAACGTCTTACAGCATCAGCTGCGTCTTATAATCCGGTGTGATCGTCTTAGAACATCAGCTGCGTCTTATAATCCGGTGTGATCGTCTTAGAACATCAGCTGCGTCTTATAATCCGGTGTGAACGTCTTAGAGCATCAGCTGCGTCTTATAATCCGGTGTGATCGTCTTAGAACATCAGCTGCGTCTTATAATCCGGTGTGAACGTCTTAGAGCATCAGCTGCGTCTTATAATCCGGTGTGAACGTCTTAGAGCATCAGCTGCGTCTTATAATCCGGTTTGAACGTCTTAGAACATCAGCTGCGTCTTATAATCCGGTGTGAACGTCTTAGAACATCAGCTGCGTCTTATAATCCGGTATGAACGTCTTAGAGCATCAGCTGCGTCTTATAATCCGGTGTGAACGTCTTAGAGCATCAGCTGCGTCTTATAATCCGGTTTGAACGTCTTAGAACATCAGCTGCGTCTTATAATCCGGTGTGAACGTCTTAGAACATCAGCTGCGTCTTATAATCCGGTATGAACGTCTTAGAGCATCAGCTGCGTCTTATAATCCGGTGTGAACGTCTTAGAGCATCAGCTGCGTCTTATAATCCGGTGTGAACGTCTTAGAGCATCAGCTGCGTCTTATAATCCGGTGTGAACGTCTTAGAGCATCAGCTGCGTCTTATAATCCGGTGTGAACGTCTTAGAGCATCAGCTGCGTCTTATAATCCGGTGTGAACGTCTTAGAGCATCAGCTGCGTCTTATAATCCGGTATGAACGTCTTAGAGCATCAGCTGCGTCTTATAATCCGGTGTGAACGTCTTAGAGCATCAGCTGCGTCTTATAATCCGGTGTGAACGTCTTAGAGCATCAGCTGCGTCTTATAATCCGGTATGAACGTCTTAGAGCATTAGCTGCGTCTTATAATCCGGTATGAACCTCTTAGAGCATCAGCTGCATCTTATAATCCGGTGTGATCGTCTTAGTGCATCAGCTGCGTCTTATAATCCGGTGTGAACGTCATAGAGCATCAGCTGTGTCTTATAATCCGGTCTGAACGTCTTAGAGCATCAGCTGCGTCTTATAATCCGGTGTGAACGTCTTAGAGCATCAGCTGCGTCTTATAATCCGGTGTGAACGTATTAGAGCATCAGCTGCGTCTTATAATCCGGTGTGAACGTCTTAGAGCATCAGCTGCGTCTTATAATCCGGTGTGAACGTCTTAGAGCATCAGCTGCGTCTTATAATCCGGTGTGAACGTCTTAGAACATCATCTGCGTCTGATAATCCGGTGTGAACGTCTTAGAATATCATCTGCGTCTGATAATCCCGTGTGAACGTCTTAGAGCATCATCTGCGTCTTATAATCCGGTGTGAACGTCTTAGAGCATCATCTGCGTCTTATAATCCGGTGTGAACGTCTTAGAACATCATCTGCGTCTGATAATCCGGTGTGAACGTCTTAGAACATCATCTGCGTCTTATAATCCGGTGTGAACGTCTTAGAGCATCATCTGCGACTGATAATCCCGTGTGAACTTCTTAGAGCATCATCTGCGTCTTATAATCCGGTGAGAACGTCTTAGAGCATCATATGCGTCTTATAATCCGGTGTGAACGTCTTAGAACATCATCTGCGTCTGATAATCCGGTGTAAACGTCTTAGAACATCATCTGCGTCTTATAATCCGGTGTGAACGTCTTAGAGCATCATCTGCGACTGATAATCCCGTGTGAACGTCTTAGAGCATCATCTGCGTCTTATAATCCGGTGTGAACGTCTTAGAGCATCAGCTGCGTCTTATAATCCGGTGTGAACGTCTTAGAGCATCAGCTGCGTCTTATAATCCTGTGTGAACGTCTTAGAGCATCAGCTGCGTCTTATAATCCGGTGTGAACGTCTTAGAGCATCAGCTGCGTCTTATAATCCGGTGTGAACGTCTTAGAGCATCAGCTGCGTCTTATAATCCGGTGTGAACGTCTTAGAGCATCAGCTGCGTCTTATAATCCGGTGTGAACGTCTTAGAGCATCAGCTGCGTCTTATAATCCGGTGTGAACGTCTTAGAGCATCAGCTGCGTCTTATAATCCGGTGTGAACGTCTTAGAGCATCAGCTGCGTCTTATAATCCGGTGTGAACGTCTTAGAGCATCAGCTGCGTCTTATAATCCGGTGTGAACGTCTTAGAGCATGAGCTGCGTCTTATAATCCGGTGTGAACGTCTTACAGCATCAGCTGCGTCATATAATCCGGTGTGATCGTCTTAGAACATCAGCTGCGTCTTATAATCCGGTGTGATCGTCTTAGAACATCAGCTGCGTCTTATAATCCGGTGTGAACGTCTTAGAGCATCAGCTGCGTCTTATAATCCGGTGTGATCGTCTTAGAACATCAGCTGCGTCTTATAATCCGGTGTGAACGTCTTAGAGCATCAGCTGCGTCTTATAATCCGGTGTGAACGTCTTAGAGCATCAGCTGCGTCTTATAATCCGGTGTGAACGTCTTAGAGCAGGAGCTGCGTCTTATAATCCGGTGTGAACGTCTTACAGCATCAGCTGCGTCATATAATCCGGTGTGATCGTCTTAGAACATCAGCTGCGTCTTATAATCCGGTGTGATCGTCTTAGAACATCAGCTGCGTCTTATAATCCGGTGTGATCGTCTTAGAACATCAGCTGCGTCTTATAATCCGGTGTGAACGTCTTAGAGCATCAGCTGCGTCTTATAATCCGGTGTGATCGTCTTAGAACATCAGCTGCGTCTTATAATCCGGTGTGAACGTCTTAGAGCATCAGCTGCGTCTTATAATCCGATGTGAACGTCTTAGAGCATCAGCTGCGTCTTATAATCCGGTTTGAACGTCTTAGAACATCAGCTGCGTCTTATAATCCGGTGTGAACGTCTTACAGCATCAGCTGCGTCATATAATCCGGTGTGATCGTCTTAGAACATCAGCTGCGTCTTATAATCCGGTGTGATCGTCTTAGAACATCAGCTGCGTCTTATAATCCGGTGTGATCGTCTTAGAACATCAGCTGCGTCTTATAATCCGGTGTGAACGTCTTAGAGCATCAGCTGCGTCTTATAATCCGGTGTGATCGTCTTAGAACATCAGCTGCGTCTTATAATCCGGTGTGAACGTCTTAGAGCATCAGCTGCGTCTTATAATCCAATGTGAACGTCTTAGAGCATCAGCTGCGTCTTATAATCCGGTTTGAACGTCTTAGAACATCAGCTGCGTCTTATAATCCGGTGTGAACGTCTTAGAGCATCAGCTGCGTCTTATAATCCTGTGTGAACGTCTTAGAGCATCAGCTGCGTCTTATAATCCGGTGTGAACGTCTTAGAGCATCAGCTGCGTCTTATAATCCGGTGTGAACGTCTTAGAGCATCAGCTGCGTCTTATAATCCGGTGTGAACGTCTTAGAGCATCAGCTGCGTCTTATAATCCGGTGTGAACGTCTTAGAGCATCAGCTGCGTCTTATAATCCGGTGTGAACGTCTTAGAACATCAGCTGCGTCTTATAATCCGGTGTGAACGTCTTAGAGCATCAGCTGCGTCTTATAATCCGGTGTGAACGTCTTAGAGCATCAGCTGCGTCTTATAATCCGGTGTGAACGTCTTAGAGCATCAGCTGCGTCTTATAATCCGGTGTGAACGTCTTAGAGCATCAGATGCGTCTTATAATCCGGTGTGAACGTCTTAGAGCATCAGCTGCGTCTTATAATCCGGTATGAACGTCTTAGAGCATTAGCTGCGTCTTATAATCCGGTATGAACCTCTTAGAGCATCAGCTGCGTCTTATAATCCGGTGTGATCGTCTTAGTGCATCAGCTGCGTCTTATAATCCGGTGTGAACGTCATAGAGCATCAGCTGTGTCTTATAATCCGGTGTGAACGTCTTAGAGCATCAGCTGCGTCTTATAATCCGGTGTGAACGTCTTAGAGCATCAGCTGCGTCTTATAATCCGGTGTGAACGTCTTAGAACATCATCTGCGTCTGATAATCCGGTGTGAACGTCTTAGAACATCATCTGCGTCTGATAATCCCGTGTGAACGTCTTAGAGCATCATCTGCGTCTTATAATCCGGTGTGAACGTCTTAGAGCATCATCCGCGTCTTATAATCCGGTGTGAACGTCTTAGAACATCATCTGCGTCTGATAATCCGGTGTGAACGTCTTAGAACATCATCTGCGTCTTATAATCCGGTGTGAACGTCTTAGAGCATCATCTGCGACTGATAATCCCGTGTGAACTTCTTAGAGCATCATCTGCGTCTTATAATCCGGTGTGAACGTCTTAGAGCATCATCTGCGTCTTATAATCCGGTGTGAACGTCTTAGAACATCATCTGCGTCTGATAATCCGGTGTAAACGTCTTAGAAAATCATCTGCGTCTTATAATCCGGTGTGAACGTCTTAGAGCATCATCTGCGTCTTATAATCCGGTGTGAACGTCTTAGAGCATCAGCTGCGTCTTATAATCCGGTGTGAACGTCTTAGAGCATCAGCTGCGTCTTATAATCCTGTGTGAACGTCTTAGAGCATCAGCTGCGTCTTATAATCCGGTGTGAACGTCTTAGAGCATCAGCTGCGTCTTATAATCCGGTGTGAACGTCTTTGAGCATCAGCTGCGTCTTATAATCCGGTGTGAACGTCTTAGAGCATCAGCTGCGTCTTATAATCCGGTGTGAACGTCTTAGAGCATCAGCTGCGTCTTATAATCCGGTGTGAACGTCTTAGAGCATCAGCTGCGTCTTATAATCCGGTGTGAACGTCTTAGAGCATCAGCTGCGTCTTATAATCCGGTGTGAACGTCTTAGAGCATCAGCTGCGTCTTATAATCCGGTGTGAACGTCTTAGAGCATGAGCTGCGTCTTATAATCCGGTGTGAACGTCTTACAGCATCAGCTGCGTCATATAATCCGGTGTGATCGTCTTAGAACATCAGCTGCGTCTTATAATCCGGTGTGATCGTCTTAGAACATCAGCTGCGTCTTATAATCCGGTGTGAACGTCTTAGAGCATCAGCTGCGTCTTATAATCCGGTGTGATCGTCTTAGAACATCAGCTGCGTCTTATAATCCGGTGTGAACGTCTTAGAGCATCAGCTGCGTCTTATAATCCGATGTGAACGTCTTAGAGCATCAGCTGCGTCTTATAATCCGGTTTGAACGTCTTAGAACATCAGCTGCGTCTTATAATCCGGTGTGAACGTCTTAGAGCATCAGCTGCGTCTTATAATCCGGTGTGAACGTCTTAGAGCATCAGCTGCGTCTTATAATCCGGTGTGAAAGTCTTAGAGCATCAGCTGCGTCTTATAATCCGGTGTGAACGTCTTAGAGCATCAGCTGCGTCTTATAATCCGGTGTGAACGTCTTAGAGCATCAGCTGCGTCTTATAATCCGGTGTGAACGTCTTAGAGCATCAGCTGCGTCTTATAATCCGGTGTGAACGTCTTAGAGCATGAGCTGCGTCTTATAATCCGGTGTGAACGTCTTACAGCATCAGCTGCGTCTTATAATCCGGTGTGATCGTCTTAGAACATCAGCTGCGTCTTATAATCCGGTGTGATCGTCTTAGAACATCAGCTGCGTCTTATAATCCGGTGTGAACGTCTTAGAGCATCAGCTGCGTCTTATAATCCGGTGTGATCGTCTTAGAACATCAGCTGCGTCTTATAATCCGGTGTGAACGTCTTAGAGCATCAGCTGCGTCTTATAATCCGGTGTGAACGTCTTAGAGCATCAGCTGCGTCTTATAATCCGGTTTGAACGTCTTAGAACATCAGCTGCGTCTTATAATCCGGTGTGAACGTCTTAGAACATCAGCTGCGTCTTATAATCCGGTATGAACGTCTTAGAGCATCAGCTGCGTCTTATAATCCGGTGTGAACGTCTTAGAGCATCAGCTGCGTCTTATAATCCGGTTTGAACGTCTTAGAACATCAGCTGCGTCTTATAATCCGGTGTGAACGTCTTAGAACATCAGCTGCGTCTTATAATCCGGTATGAACGTCTTAGAGCATCAGCTGCGTCTTATAATCCGGTGTGAACGTCTTAGAGCATCAGCTGCGTCTTATAATCCGGTGTGAACGTCTTAGAGCATCAGCTGCGTCTTATAATCCGGTGTGAACGTCTTAGAGCATCAGCTGCGTCTTATAATCCGGTGTGAACGTCTTAGAGCATCAGCTGCGTCTTATAATCCGGTGTGAACGTCTTAGAGCATCAGCTGCGTCTTATAATCCGGTATGAACGTCTTAGAGCATCAGCTGCGTCTTATAATCCGGTGTGAACGTCTTAGAGCATCAGCTGCGTCTTATAATCCGGTGTGAACGTCTTAGAGCATCAGCTGCGTCTTATAATCCGGTATGAACGTCTTAGAGCATTAGCTGCGTCTTATAATCCGGTATGAACCTCTTAGAGCATCAGCTGCATCTTATAATCCGGTGTGATCGTCTTAGTGCATCAGCTGCGTCTTATAATCCGGTGTGAACGTCATAGAGCATCAGCTGTGTCTTATAATCCGGTCTGAACGTCTTAGAGCATCAGCTGCGTCTTATAATCCGGTGTGAACGTCTTAGAGCATCAGCTGCGTCTTATAATCCGGTGTGAACGTATTAGAGCATCAGCTGCGTCTTATAATCCGGTGTGAACGTCTTAGAGCATCAGCTGCGTCTTATAATCCGGTGTGAACGTCTTAGAGCATCAGCTGCGTCTTATAATCCGGTGTGAACGTCTTAGAACATCATCTGCGTCTGATAATCCGGTGTGAACGTCTTAGAATATCATCTGCGTCTGATAATCCCGTGTGAACGTCTTAGAGCATCATCTGCGTCTTATAATCCGGTGTGAACGTCTTAGAGCATCATCTGCGTCTTATAATCCGGTGTGAACGTCTTAGAACATCATCTGCGTCTGATAATCCGGTGTGAACGTCTTAGAACATCATCTGCGTCTTATAATCCGGTGTGAACGTCTTAGAGCATCATCTGCGACTGATAATCCCGTGTGAACTTCTTAGAGCATCATCTGCGTCTTATAATCCGGTGAGAACGTCTTAGAGCATCATATGCGTCTTATAATCCGGTGTGAACGTCTTAGAACATCATCTGCGTCTGATAATCCGGTGTAAACGTCTTAGAACATCATCTGCGTCTTATAATCCGGTGTGAACGTCTTAGAGCATCATCTGCGACTGATAATCCCGTGTGAACGTCTTAGAGCATCATCTGCGTCTTATAATCCGGTGTGAACGTCTTAGAGCATCAGCTGCGTCTTATAATCCGGTGTGAACGTCTTAGAGCATCAGCTGCGTCTTATAATCCTGTGTGAACGTCTTAGAGCATCAGCTGCGTCTTATAATCCGGTGTGAACGTCTTAGAGCATCAGCTGCGTCTTATAATCCGGTGTGAACGTCTTAGAGCATCAGCTGCGTCTTATAATCCGGTGTGAACGTCTTAGAGCATCAGCTGCGTCTTATAATCCGGTGTGAACGTCTTAGAGCATCAGCTGCGTCTTATAATCCGGTGTGAACGTCTTAGAGCATCAGCTGCGTCTTATAATCCGGTGTGAACGTCTTAGAGCATCAGCTGCGTCTTATAATCCGGTGTGAACGTCTTAGAGCATCAGCTGCGTCTTATAATCCGGTGTGAACGTCTTAGAGCATGAGCTGCGTCTTATAATCCGGTGTGAACGTCTTACAGCATCAGCTGCGTCATATAATCCGGTGTGATCGTCTTAGAACATCAGCTGCGTCTTATAATCCGGTGTGATCGTCTTAGAACATCAGCTGCGTCTTATAATCCGGTGTGAACGTCTTAGAGCATCAGCTGCGTCTTATAATCCGGTGTGATCGTCTTAGAACATCAGCTGCGTCTTATAATCCGGTGTGAACGTCTTAGAGCATCAGCTGCGTCTTATAATCCGGTGTGAACGTCTTAGAGCATCAGCTGCGTCTTATAATCCGGTGTGAACGTCTTAGAGCAGGAGCTGCGTCTTATAATCCGGTGTGAACGTCTTACAGCATCAGCTGCGTCATATAATCCGGTGTGATCGTCTTAGAACATCAGCTGCGTCTTATAATCCGGTGTGATCGTCTTAGAACATCAGCTGCGTCTTATAATCCGGTGTGATCGTCTTAGAACATCAGCTGCGTCTTATAATCCGGTGTGAACGTCTTAGAGCATCAGCTGCGTCTTATAATCCGGTGTGATCGTCTTAGAACATCAGCTGCGTCTTATAATCCGGTGTGAACGTCTTAGAGCATCAGCTGCGTCTTATAATCCGATGTGAACGTCTTAGAGCATCAGCTGCGTCTTATAATCCGGTTTGAACGTCTTAGAACATCAGCTGCGTCTTATAATCCGGTGTGAACGTCTTACAGCATCAGCTGCGTCATATAATCCGGTGTGATCGTCTTAGAACATCAGCTGCGTCTTATAATCCGGTGTGATCGTCTTAGAACATCAGCTGCGTCTTATAATCCGGTGTGATCGTCTTAGAACATCAGCTGCGTCTTATAATCCGGTGTGAACGTCTTAGAGCATCAGCTGCGTCTTATAATCCGGTGTGATCGTCTTAGAACATCAGCTGCGTCTTATAATCCGGTGTGAACGTCTTAGAGCATCAGCTGCGTCTTATAATCCAATGTGAACGTCTTAGAGCATCAGCTGCGTCTTATAATCCGGTTTGAACGTCTTAGAACATCAGCTGCGTCTTATAATCCGGTGTGAACGTCTTAGAGCATCAGCTGCGTCTTATAATCCTGTGTGAACGTCTTAGAGCATCAGCTGCGTCTTATAATCCGGTGTGAACGTCTTAGAGCATCAGCTGCGTCTTATAATCCGGTGTGAACGTCTTAGAGCATCAGCTGCGTCTTATAATCCGGTGTGAACGTCTTAGAGCATCAGCTGCGTCTTATAATCCGGTGTGAACGTCTTAGAGCATCAGCTGCGTCTTATAATCCGGTGTGAACGTCTTAGAACATCAGCTGCGTCTTATAATCCGGTGTGAACGTCTTAGAGCATCAGCTGCGTCTTATAATCCGGTGTGAACGTCTTAGAGCATCAGCTGCGTCTTATAATCCGGTGTGAACGTCTTAGAGCATCAGCTGCGTCTTATAATCCGGTGTGAACGTCTTAGAGCATCAGATGCGTCTTATAATCCGGTGTGAACGTCTTAGAGCATCAGCTGCGTCTTATAATCCGGTATGAACGTCTTAGAGCATTAGCTGCGTCTTATAATCCGGTATGAACCTCTTAGAGCATCAGCTGCGTCTTATAATCCGGTGTGATCGTCTTAGTGCATCAGCTGCGTCTTATAATCCGGTGTGAACGTCATAGAGCATCAGCTGTGTCTTATAATCCGGTCTGAACGTCTTAGAGCATCAGCTGCGTCTTATAATCCGGTGTGAACGTCTTAGAGCATCAGCTGCGTCTTATAATCCGGTGTGAACGTATTAGAGCATCAGCTGCGTCTTATAATCCGGTGTGAACGTCTTAGAGCATCAGCTGCGTCTTATAATCCGGTGTGAACGTCTTAGAGCATCAGCTGCGTCTTATAATCCGGTGTGAACGTCTTAGAGCATGAGCTGCGTCTTATAATCCGGTGTGAACGTCTTACAGCATCAGCTGCGTCTTATAATCCGGTGTGATCGTCTTAGAACATCAGCTGCGTCTTATAATCCGGTGTGATCGTCTTAGAACATCAGCTGCGTCTTATAATACGGTGTGAACGTCTTAGAGCATCAGCTGCGTCTTATAATCCGGTGTGATCGTCTTAGAACATCAGCTGCGTCTTATAATCCGGTGTGAACGTCTTAGAGCATCAGCTGCGTCTTATAATCCGGTGTGAACGTCTTAGATCATCAGCTGCGTCTTATAATCCGGTGTGAACGTCTTAGAACATCAGCTGCGTCTTATAATCCGGTATGAACGTTGTAGAGCATCAGCAGCGTCTTATAATCCGGTGTGAACGTCTTAGAGCATCAGCTGCGTCTTATAATCCGGTGTGAACGTCTTAGAGCATCAGCTGCGTCTTATAATCCGGTGTGAACGTCTTAGAGCATCAGCTGCGTCTTATAATCCGGTGTGAACGTCTTAGAGCATCAGCTGCGTCTTATAATCCGGTGTGAACGTCTTAGAGCATCAGCTGCGTCTTATAATCCGGTATGAACGTCTTAGAGCATCAGCTGCGTCTTATAATCCGGTGTGAACGTCTTAGAGCATCAGCTGCGTCTTATAATCCGGTGTGAACGTCTTAGAGCATCAGCTGCGTCTTATAATACGGTGTGAACGTCTTAGAGCATTTGCTGCGTCTTATAATCCGGTATGAACTTCTTAGAGCATCAGCTGCGTCTTATAATCCGGTGTGATCGTCTTAGAGCATCAGCTGCGTCTTATAATCCGGTGTGAACGTAATAGAGCATCAGCTGCGTCTTATAATCCGGTATGAACGTCTTAGAGCATCAGCTGCGTCTTATAATCCGGTGTGAACGTCATAGAGCATCAGCTGCGTCTTATAATCCGGTGTGAACGTCTTAGAGGATCAGCTGCGTCTTATCATCCGGTGTGAACGTCTTAGAGCATCAGCTGCGTCTTATAATCCGGTGTGAACGTCTTAGAGCATCAGCTGCGTCTAATAATCCGGTGTGAACCTCTTAGAGCATCAGCTGCGTCTTATAATCCGGTGTGAACGTTTTAGAACATCAGCTGCGTCTTATAATCCGGAATGAACGTCTCAGAGCATCAGCTGCGTCTTATAATCCGGTATGGACGTCTTAGAGCATCAGCTGCGTCTTATAATCCGGAATGAACGTCTTAGAGCATCAGCTGCGTCTTATAATCCGGTGTGAACGTCTTAGAGCATCAGCTGCGTCTTATAATCCGGAATGAACGTCTTAGAGCATCATCTGCGTCTTATAATCCGGTGTGAACGTCTTAGAGCATCAGCTGCGTCTTATAATCCGGTATGAACGTCTTAGAGCATCAGCTGCGTCTTATAATCCGGTGTGAACGTCTTAGAGCATCAGCTGCGTCTTATAATCTGGTGTGAACGTCTTAGAGCATCAGCTGCGTTTTATAATCCGGTATGAACGTCTTAGAGCATCAGCTGCATCTTATAATCCGGTGTGAACGTCTTAGAGCATCAGCTGCGTCTTATAATCCGGTATGAACATCTTAGAGCATCAGCTGCGTCTTATAATCCGGTGTGAACGTCTTAGAGCATCATCTGCGTCTTATAATCCGGAATGAACGTCTTAGAACATCAGCTGCGTCTTATAATCCGGTGTGAACGTCTTAGAGCATCATCTGCGTCTTATAATACGGTGTGAACGTCTTAGAGCATTTGCTGCGTCTTATAATCCGGTATGAACCTCTTAGAGCATCAGCTGCGTCTTATAATCCGGTGTGATCGTCTTAGAGCATCAGCTGCGTCTTATAATCCGGTGTGAACGTCATAGAGCATCAGCTGCGTCTTATAATCCGGTATGAACGTCTTAGAGCATCAGCTGCGTCTTATAATCCGGTGTGAACGTCATAGAGCATCAGCTGCGTCTTATTATCCGGTGTGAACGTCTTAGAGGATCAGCTGCGTCTTATCATCCGGTGTGAACGTCTTAGAGCATCAGCTGCGTCTTATAATCCGGTGTGAACGTCTTAGAGCATCAGCTGCGTCTAATAATCCGGTGTGAACCTCTTAGAGCATCAGCTGCGTCTTATAATCCGGTGTGAACGTTTTAGAACATCAGCTGCGTCTTATAATCCGGAATGAACGTATCAGAGCATCAGCTGCGTCTTATAATCCGGTATGGACGTCTTAGAGCATCAGCTGCGTCTTATAATCCGGAATGAACGTCTTAGAGCATCAGCTGCGTCTTATAATCCGGTGTGAACGTCTTAGAGCATCAGCTGCGTCTTATAATCCGGAATGAACGTCTTAGAGCATCATCTGCGTCTTATAATCCGGTGTGAACGTCTTAGAGCATCAGCTGCGTCATATAATCCGGTATGAACGTCTTAGAGCATCAGCTGCGTCTTATAATCCGGTGTGAACGTCTTAGAGCATCAGCTGCGTCTTATAATCTGGTGTGAACGTCTTAGAGCATCAGCTGCGTTTTATAATCCGGTATGAACGTCTTAGAGCATCAGCTGCATCTTATAATCCGGTGTGAACGTCTTAGAGCATCAGCTGCGTCTTATAATCCGGTATGAACGTCTTAGAGCATCAGCTGCGTCTTATAATCCGGTGTGAACGTCTTAGAGCATCATCTGCGTCTTATAATCCGGAATGAACGTCTTAGAACATCAGCTGCGTCTTATAATCCGGTGTGAACGTCTTAGAGCATCATCTGCGTCTTATAATCCGGAATGAACGTCTTAGAGCATCATCTGCGTCTTATAATCCGGAATGAACGTCTTAGAACATCAGCTGCGTCTTATAATCCGGTGTGAACGTCTTAGAGCATCATCTGCGTCTTATAATCCGGAATGAACGTCTTAGAGCATCATCTGCGTCTTATAATCCGGTGTGAACGTCTTAGAGCATCATCTGCGTCTTATAATCCGGAATGAACGTCTTAGAGCATCATCTGCGTCTTATAATCCGGTGTGAACGTCTTAGAGCATCAGCTGCGTCTTATAATCCGGTGTGAACGTCTTAGAGCATCATCTGCGTCTTATAATCCGGTGTGAACGTCTTAGACCATAATCTGCGTCTTATAATCCGGAATGAACGTCTTAGAGCATCATCCGCGTCTTATAATCCGGTGTGAACGTCTTAGAGCATCATCTGCGTCTTATAATCCGGAGTGAACGTCTTAGAGCATCATCTGCGACTTATAATCCGGAATGAACGTCTTAGAGCATCATCTGCGACTGATAATCCGGAATGAACGTCTTAGATCATCATCTGCGACTTATAATCCGGAATGAACGTCTTAGAGCATCATCTGCGACTGATAATCCGGAATGATCGTCTTAGAGCATCATCTGCGACTTATAATCCGGAATGAACGTCTTAGAGCATCATCTGCGACTTATAATCCGGAATGAACGTCTTAGAGCATCAGCTGCGTCTTATAATCCGGAATGAACGTCTTAGAGCATCAGCTGCGTCTTATAATCCGGTGTGAACGTCTTAGAGCATCAGCTGCGTCTTATAATCCGGAATGAACGTCTTAGAGCATCATCTGCGTCTTATAATCCGGTGTGAACGTCTTAGAGCATCAGCTGCGTCATATAATCCGGTATGAACGTCTTAGAGCATCAGCTGCGTCTTATAATCCGGTGTGAACGTCTTAGAGCATCAGCTGCGTCTTATAATCTGGTGTGAACGTCTTAGAGCATCAGCTGCGTTTTATAATCCGGTATGAACGTCTTAGAGCATCAGCTGCATCTTATAATCCGGTGTGAACGTCTTAGAGCATCAGCTGCGTCTTATAATCCGGTATGAACGTCTTAGAGCATCAGCTGCGTCTTATAATCCGGTGTGAACGTCTTAGAGCATCATCTGCGTCTTATAATCCGGAATGAACGTCTTAGAACATCAGCTGCGTCTTATAATCCGGTGTGAACGTCTTAGAGCATCATCTGCGTCTTATAATCCGGAATGAACGTCTTAGAGCATCATCTGCGTCTTATAATCCGGAATGAACGTCTTAGAACATCAGCTGCGTCTTATAATCCGGTGTGAACGTCTTAGAGCATCATCTGCGTCTTATAATCCGGAATGAACGTCTTAGAGCATCATCTGCGTCTTATAATCCGGTGTGAACGTCTTAGAGCATCATCTGCGTCTTATAATCCGGAATGAACGTCTTAGAGCATCATCTGCGTCTTATAATCCGGTGTGAACGTCTTAGAGCATCAGCTGCGTCTTATAATCCGGTGTGAACGTCTTAGAGCATCATCTGCGTCTTATAATCCGGTGTGAACGTCTTAGACCATAATCTGCGTCTTATAATCCGGAATGATCGTCTTAGAGCATCATCTGCGACTTATAATCCGGAATGAACGTCTGAGAGCATCATCTGCGACTTATAATCCGGAGTGAACGTCTAAGAGCATCATCTGCGACTTATAATCCGGAATGAACGTCTAAGAGCATCATCTGCGACTTATAATCCGGAGTGAACGTCTAAGAGCATCATCTGCGACTTATAATCCGGAATGAACGTCTAAGAGCATCATCTGCGACTTATAATCCGGAGTGAACGTCTAAGAGCATCATCTGCGACTTATAATCCGGAATGAACGTCTAAGAGCATCATCTGCGACTTATAATCCGGAGTGAACGTCTAAGAGCATCATCTGCGACTTATAATCCGGAGTGAACGTCTAAGAGCATCATCTGCGACTTATAATCCGGAATGAACGTCTAAGAGCATCATCTGCGACTTATAATCCGGAGTGAACGTCTGAGAGCATCATCTGCGACTTATAATCCGGAGTGAACGTCTAAGAGCATCATCTACGTCTTATAATCCGAAGTGAACGTCATAGAACATCATCTGCGACTTATAATCCAGAATGAACGTCTTAGAGCATCATCTGCGTCTTATAATCCGGAATGAACGTCATATAACATCATCTGCGACTTATAATCCGGAATGAACGTCATAGAGCATCATCTGCGTCTTATAATCCGGAATGAACGTCATAGAGCATCATCTGCGACTTATAATCCGGAATGAACGTCATAGAGCATCATCTGCGACTTATAATCCGGAATGAACGTCATAGAGCATCATCTGCGACTTATAATCCGGAATGATCGTCTTAGAGCATCATCTGCGACTTATAATCCGGAATGATCGTCTTAGAGCATCATCTGCGACTTATAATCCGGAATGATCGTCTTAGAGCATCATCTGCGACTTATAATCCGGAATGATCGTCTTAGATCATCATCTGCGACTGATAATCCGGAATGAACGTCATAGAGCATCATCTGCGTCTTATAATCCGGAATGAACGTCTAAGAGCATCATCTCCGACTTATAATCCGGAATGAACGTCTTAGAGCATCATCTGCGTCTTATAATCCGGAATGAACGTCTAAGAGCATCATCTGCGTCTTATAATCCGGAATGAACGTCATAGAGCATCATCTGCGTCTTATAATCCGGAATGAACGTCATAGATCATCATCTGCGACTGATAATCCGGAATGAACGTCATAGAGCATCATCTGCGTCTTATAATCCGGAATGAACGTCATAGAGCATCATCTGCGACTGATAATCCGGAATGAACGTCATAGAGCATCATCTGCGTCTTATAATCCGGAATGAACGTCATAGAGCATCATCTGCGTCTGATAATCCGGAATGATCGTCTAAGAGCATCATCTGCGTCTGATAATCCGGAATGATCGTCTAAGAGCATCATCTGCGACTTATAATCCGGAATGAACGTCTAAGAGCATCATCTGCGACTGATAATCCGGAGTGAACGTCTTAGAACATCATCTGCGACTGATAATCCGGAATGAACGTCTTAGAACATCATCTGCGACTGATAATCCGGAATGAACGTCTTAGAGCATCATCTGCGTCTGATAATCCGGAATGAACGTCTGAGAGCATCATCTGCGACTTATAATCCGGAGTGAACGTCTTAGAGCATCATCTGCGACTGATAATCCGGAGTGAACGTCTTAGAGCATCATCTGCGTCTGATAATCCGGAGTGAACGTCTTAGAGCATCATCTGCGTCTGATAATCCGGAGTGAACGTCTTAGAGCATCATCTGCGTCTGATAATCCGGAATGAACGTCTAAGAACATCATCTGCGACTGATAATCCGGAATGAACGTCTTAGAGCATCATCTGCGACTGATAATCCGGAGTGAACGTCTTAGAGCATCATCTGCGACTGATAATCCGGAGTGAACGTCTTAGAGCATCATCTGCGACTGATAATCCGGAGTGAACGTCTTAGAGCATCATCTGCGACTGATAATCCGGAATGAACGTCTAAGAGCATCATCTGCGACTGATAATCCGGAGTGAACGTCTTAGAGCATCATCTGCGACTGATAATCCGGAGTGAACGTCTTAGAGCATCATCTGCGACTTATAATCCGAGTGAACGTCTAAGAGCATCATCTGCGACTGATAATCCGGAGTGAACGTCTTAGAGCATCATCTGCGACTTATAATCCGGAGTGAACGTCTAAGAGCATCATCTGCGTCTGATAATCCGGAGTGAACGTCTTAGAGCATCATCTGCGTCTGATAATCCGGAGTGATCGTCTAAGAGCATCATCTGCGTCTGATAATCCGGAATGAACGTCTGAGAGCATCATCTGCGTCTTATAATCCGGAGTGAACGTCTTAGAGCATCATCTGCGACTGATAATCCGGAGTGAACGTCTGAGAGCATCATCTGCGACTGATAATCCGGAGTGAACGTCTGAGAGCATCATCTGCGACTGATAATCCGGAATGAACGTCTTAGAGCATCATCTGCGACTGATAATCCGGAGTGAACGTCTTAGAACATCATCTGCGACTGATAATCCGGAGTGATCGTCTAAGAGCATCATCTGCGACTGATAATCCGGAGTGAACGTCTAAGAGCATCATCTGCGACTGATAATCCGGAGTGAACGTCTTAGAACATCATCTGCGACTTATAATCCGGAATGAACGTCTTAGAACATCATCTGCGACTGATAATCCGGAGTGATCGTCTGAGAGCATCATCTGCGACTGATAATCCGGAATGAACGTCTTAGAGCATCATCTGCGACTGATAATCCGGAGTGAACGTCTGAGAGCATCATCTGCGACTGATAATCCGGAGTGAACGTCTGAGAGCATCATCTGCGACTGATAATCCGGAGTGAACGTCTAAGAACATCATCTGCGACTGATAATCCGGAGTGAACGTCTAAGAACATCATCTGCGACTGATAATCCGGAGTGAACGTCTAAGAGCATCATCTGCGACTGATAATCCGGAATGAACGTCTAAGAACATCATCTGCGACTGATAATCCGGAGTGAACGTCTAAGAACATCATCTGCGACTGATAATCCGGAGTGAACGTCTAAGAACATCATCTGCGACTGATAATCCGGAGTGAACGTCTAAGAGCATCATCTGCGACTGATAATCCGGAGTGAACGTCTAAGAGCATCATCTGCGACTGATAATCCGGAGTGAACGTCTAAGAGCATCATCTGCGTCTGATAATCCGGAGTGAACGTCTAAGAACATCATCTGCGACTGATAATCCGGAGTGAACGTCTAAGAGCATCATCTGCGACTGATAATCCGGAGTGAACGTCTAAGAACATCATCTGCGACTGATAATCCGGAGTGAACGTCTAAGAGCATCATCTGCGACTGATAATCCGGAGTGAACGTCTAAGAGCATCATCTGCGACTGATAATCCGGAGTGAACGTCTAAGAACATCATCTGCGACTGATAATCCGGAGTGAACGTCTAAGAGCATCATCTGCGTCTGATAATCCGGAGTGAACGTCTAAGAACATCATCTGCGACTGATAATCCGGAGTGAACGTCTAAGAACATCATCTGCGACTGATAATCCGGAGTGAACGTCTAAGAGCATCATCTGCGACTGATAATCCGGAGTGAACGTCTTAGAGCATCATCTGCGACTGATAATCCGGAATGAACGTCTAAGAACATCATCTGCGACTTATAATCCGGAGTGATCGTCTAAGAGCATCATCTGCGACTGATAATCCGGAGTGATCGTCTAAGAGCATCATCTGCGACTTATAATCCGGAGTGAACGTCTAAGAGCATCATCTGCGACTGATAATCCGGAGTGAACGTCTAAGAACATCATCTGCGACTGATAATCCGGAGTGAACGTCTAAGAGCATCATCTGCGTCTGATAATCCGGAGTGAACGTCTAAGAACATCATCTGCGACTGATAATCCGGAGTGAACGTCTAAGAACATCATCTGCGACTGATAATCCGGAGTGAACGTCTAAGAGCATCATCTGCGACTGATAATCCGGAGTGAACGTCTTAGAGCATCATCTGCGACTTATAATCCGGAGTGATCGTCTAAGAGCATCATCTGCGACTTATAATCCGGAATGAACGTCTAAGAGCATCATCTGCGACTGATAATCCGGAATGAACGTCTAAGAGCATCATCTGCGACTGATAATCCGGAGTGAACGTCTAAGAGCATCATCTGCGTCTGATAATCCGGAATGAACGTCTAAGAGCATCATCTGCGACTGATAATCCGGAAT
The DNA here is from genome assembly GCF_964198595.1 of Lampetra fluviatilis. Lineage (NCBI taxonomy): Eukaryota > Metazoa > Chordata > Hyperoartia > Petromyzontiformes > Petromyzontidae > Lampetra > Lampetra fluviatilis. Next base: position 4,634,773 of record NC_136342.1, on the reverse strand, counting down.
GAACGTCTTAGAGCATCATCTGCGTCTGATAATCCGGAATGAACGTCTAAGAGCATCATCTGCGACTGATAATCCGGAATGAACGTCTAAGAGCATCATCTGCGACTGATAATCCGGAGTGAACGTCTAAGAACATCATCTGCGACTGATAATCCGGAGTGAACGTCTAAGAACATCATCTGCGACTGATAATCCGGAGTGAACGTCTTAGAGCATCATCTGCGACTGATAATCCGGAATGAACGTCTAAGAGCATCATCTGCGACTGATAATCCGGAATGAACGTCTAAGAGCATCATCTGCGTCTGATAATCCGGAATGAACGTCTAAGAGCATCATCTGCGACTGATAATCCGGAATGAACGTCTAAGAGCATCATCTGCGTCTGATAATCCGGAATGAACGTCTTAGAGCATCATCTGCGACTGATAATCCGGAATGAACGTCTAAGAGCATCATCTGCGTCTGATAATCCGGAATGAACGTCTAAGAGCATCATCTGCGACTGATAATCCGGAATGAACGCCTAAGAACATCATCTGCGTCTGATAATCCGGAATGAACGTCTTAGAGCATCATCTGCGACTGATAATCCGGAATGAACGTCTTAGAGCATCATCTGCGACTTATAATCCGGAATGAACGTCTTAGAGCATCATCTGCGACTGATAATCCGGAATGAACGTCTTAGAGCATCATCTGCGACTGATAATCCGGAATGAACGTCTTAGAGCATCATCTGCGACTGATAATCCGGAATGAACGTCTTAGAACATCATCTGCGACTTATAATCCGGAATGAACGTCTTAGAGCATCATCTGCGACTTATAATCCGGAATGAACGTCTAAGAGCATCATCTGCGTCTGATAATCCGGAATGAACGTCTAAGAGCATCATCTGCGTCTGATAATCCGGAGTGAACGTCTGAGAGCATCATCTGCGACTGATAATCCGGAGTGAACGTCTGAGAGCATCATCTGCGTCTGATAATCCGGAATGAACGTCTGAGAGCATCATCTGCGACTGATAATCCGGAGTGAACGTCTGAGAGCATCATCTGCGTCTGATAATCCGGAATGAACGTCTGAGAGCATCATCTGCGTCTGATAATCCGGAATGAACGTCTAAGAGCATCATCTGCGTCTGATAATCCGGAGTGAACGTCTGAGAGCATCATCTGCGTCTGATAATCCGGAATGAACGTCTGAGAGCATCATCTGCGTCTGATAATCCGGAGTGAACGTCTAAGAGCATCATCTGCGTCTGATAATCCGGAATGAACGTCTGAGAGCATCATCTGCGTCTGATAATCCGGAGTGAACGTCTGAGAGCATCATCTGCGTCTGATAATCCGGAGTGAACGTCTGAGAGCATCATCTGCGTCTGATAATCCGGAGTGAACGTCTGAGAGCATCATCTGCGACTGATAATCCGGAATGAACGTCTTAGAGCATCATCTGCGACTGATAATCCGGAGTGAACGTCTAAGAGCATCATCTGCGACTTATAATCCGGAATGAACGTCTAAGAGCATCATCTGCGACTTATAATCCGGAGTGAACGTCTATGAACATCATCTGCGACTGATAATCCGGAGTGAACGTCTAAGAGCATCATCTGCGACTTATAATCCGGAATGAACGTCTAAGAGCATCATCTGCGTCTGATAATCCGGAATGAACGTCTAAGAGCATCATCTGCGACTTATAATCCGGAATGAACGTCTAAGAGCATCATCTGCGACTGATAATCCGGAATGAACGTCTAAGAGCATCATCTGCGACTTATAATCCGGAATGAACGTCTAAGAGCATCATCTGCGTCTGATAATCCGGAATGAACGTCTAAGAGCATCATCTGCGACTTATAATCCGGAATGAACGTCTTAGAGCATCATCTGCGACTTATAATCCGGAATGAACGTCTAAGAGCATCATCTGCGACTTATAATCCGGAGTGAACGTCTAAGAGCATCATCTGCGTCTGATAATCCGGAATGAACGTCTGAGAGCATCATCTGCGTCTGATAATCTGGAATGAACGTCTAAGAGCATCATCTGCGTCTGATAATCCGGAATGAACGTCTAAGAGCATCATCTGCGTCTGATAATCGGGAGTGAACGTCTAAGAGCATCATCTGCGTCTGATAATCCGGAGTGAACGTCTTAGAGCATCATCTGCGACTGATAATCCGGAGTGAACGTCTAAGAACATCATCTGCGTCTGATAATCCGGAGTGAACGTCTAAGAACATCATCTGCGACTTATAATCCGGAGTGAACGTCTAAGAGCATCATCTGCGACTGATAATCCGGAATGAACGTCTTAGAGCATCATCTGCGACTGATAATCCGGAATGAACGTCTTAGAGCATCATCTGCGTCTGATAATCCGGAGTGAACGTCTAAGAGCATCATCTGCGACTGATAATCCGGAGTGAACGTCTAAGAGCATCATCTGCGACTGATAATCCGGAATGATCGTCTTAGAGCATCATCTGCGACTGATAATCCGGAGTGAACGTCTAAGAGCATCATCTGCGACTGATAATCCGGAGTGAACGTCTAAGAGCATCATCTGCGACTGATAATCCGGAATGAACGTCTTAGAGCATCATCTGCGACTGATAATCCGGAATGAACGTCTTAGAGCATCATCTGCGACTTATAATCCGGAGTGAACGTCTTAGAGCATCATCTGCGTCTGATAATCCGGAATGAACGTCTTAGAGCATCATCTGCGACTTATAATCTGGAATGAACGTCTTAGAGCATCATCTGCGTCTGATAATCCGGAATGAACGTCTAAGAGCATCATCTGCGACTGATAATCCGGAATGATCGTCTAAGAGCATCATCTGCGACTGATAATCCGGAATGATCGTCTAAGAGCATCATCTGCGACTGATAATCCGGAATGATCGTCTAAGAGCATCATCTGCGACTGATAATCCGGAGTGAACGTCTTAGAGCATCATCTGCGACTTATAATCCGGAATGAACGTCTTAGAGCATCATCTGCGACTTATAATCCGGAATGAACGTCTTAGAGCATCATCTGCGACTTATAATCTGGAATGATCGTCTTAGAGCATCATCTGCGACTTATAATCCGGAATGAACGTCTTAGAGCATCATCTGCGACTTATAATCTGGAATGAACGTCTAAGAGCATCATCTGCGACTTATAATCTGGAATGATCGTCTTAGAGCATCATCTGCGACTTATAATCCGGAATGAACGTCATAGAGCATCATCTGCGACTTATAATCCGGAATGAACGTCTTAGAGCATCATCTGCGACTTATAATCTGGAATGATCGTCTTAGAGCATCATCTGCGACTTATAATCCGGAATGAACGTCTTAGAGCATCATCTGCGACTTATAATCTGGAATGATCGTCTAAGAGCATCATCTGCGTCTGATAATCCGGAATGAACGTCTTAGAGCATCATCTGCGACTTATAATCCAGAATGAACGTCTTAGAGCATCATCTGCGTCTTATAATCCGGAATGAACGTCATATAACATCATCTGCGACTTATAATCCGGAATGAACGTCATAGAGCATCATCTGCGTCTTATAATCCGGAATGAACGTCTTAGAGCATCATCTGCGACTGAAAATCCGGAATGAACGTCTTAGAGCATCATCTGCGTCTTATAATCCGGAATGAACGTCATATAACATCATCTGCGACTTATAATCCGGAATGAACGTCATAGAGCATCATCTGCGTCTTATAATCCGGAATGAACGTCATAGAGCATCATCTGCGACTTATAATCCGGAATGAACGTCATAGAGCATCATCTGCGACTTATAATCCGGAATGATCGTCTTAGAGCATCATCTGCGACTTATAATCCGGAATGAACGTCTTAGAGCATCATCTGCGACTTATAATCCGGAATGAACGTCTTAGAGCATCATCTGCGACTTATAATCCGGAATGATCGTCATAGAGCATCATCTGCGACTTATAATCCGGAATGAACGTCTTAGAGCATCATCTGCGACTTATAATCCGGAATGATCGTCTTAGAGCATCATCTGCGACTTATAATCCGGAATGATCGTCATAGAGCATCATCTGCGACTTATAATCCGGAATGAACGTCTTAGAGCATCATCTGCGACTTATAATCCGGATTGAACGTCTAAGAGCATCATCTGCGACTTATAATCCGGATTGAACGTCTTAGAGCATCATCTGCGACTTATAATCCGGATTGAACGTCTGAGAGCATCATCTGCGTCTTATAATCCGGATTGAACGTCTTAGAGCATCATCTGCGACTTATAATCCGGATTGAACGTCTAAGAGCATCATCTGCGACTTATAATCCGGATTGAACGTCTTAGAACATCATCTGCGACTGATAATCCGGATTGAACGTCTAAGAGCATCATCTGCGTCTTATAATCCGGAATGAACGTCTAAGAGCATCATCCGCGTCTTATAATCCGGTGTGAACGTCTTAGAGCATCATCTGCGTCTGATAATCCGGAATGAACGTCTTAGAGCATCATCTGCGTCTTATAATCTGGAATGAACGTCTTAGAGCATCATCTGCGACTGATAATCCGGAGTGATCGTCTTAGAGCATCATCTGCGACTGATAATCCGGAGTGATCGTCTTAGAGCATCATCTGCGACTGATAATCCGGAGTGAACGTCTTAGAGCATCATCTGCGTCTTATAATCCGGAATGAACGTCTTAGAACATCATCTGCGTCTTATAATCCGGAGTGAACGTCTTAGAACATCATCTGCGACTTATAATCCGGAGTGAACGTCTTAGAACATCATCTGCGACTTATAATCCGGAATGAACGTCTTAGAACATCATCTGCGACTTATAATCCGGAGTGATCGTCTTAGAGCATCATCTGCGTCTTATAATCCGGAATGAACGTCTTAGAACATCATCTGCGTCTTATAATCCGGAGTGAACGTCTTAGAACATCATCTGCGACTTATAATCCGGAGTGAACGTCTTAGAACATCATCTGCGACTGATAATCCGGAGTGAACGTCTTAGAACATCATCTGCGTCTTATAATCCGGAGTGAACGTCTTAGAACATCATCTGCGACTTATAATCCGGAGTGAACGTCTTAGAACATCATCTGCGTCTTATAATCCGGAGTGAACGTCTTAGAGCATCATCTGCGACTTATAATCCGGAATGAACGTCTTAGAACATCATCTGCGTCTTATAATCCGGAGTGAACGTCTTAGAGCATCATCTGCGACTTATAATCCGGAATGAACGTCTGAGAGCATCATCTGCGTCTTATAATCCGGAGTGAACGTCTGAGAGCATCATCTGCGTCTGATAATCCGGTGTGAACGTCTTAGAGCATCAGCTGCATCTTATAATCCGGAATGAACGTCTTAGAGCATCAGCTGCGTCTTGTAATCCGGAATGAACGTCTTAGAGCATCAGCTGCGTCTTATAATCCGGAATAAACGTCTTAGAGCATCAGCTGCGTCTTATAATCCGGTATGAACGTCTTAGAGCATCAGCTGCGTCTTATAATCCTTTGTGAACGTCTTAGAACACCAGCTGCGTCTTATAATCCTGTGTGAACGTCTTAGAACATCAGCTGCGTCTTATAATCCGGTATGAACGTCTTAGAACATCAGCTGCGTCTTATAATCCTGTGTGAACGTCTTAGAGCATCAGCTGCGTCTTATAATCCGGTATGAACGTCTTAGAGCATCAGCTGCGTCTTATAATCCGGTGTGAACGTCTTAGAGCATCAGCTGCGTCTTATAATCCGGTGTGAACGTCTTAGAGCATCAGCTGCGTCTTATAATCCGGTGTGAACGTCTTAGAGCATCAGCTGCGTCTTATAATCCGGTGTGAACGTCTTAGAACATCAGCTGCGTCTTATAATCCGGTGTGAACGGCTTAGAGCATCAGCTGCGTCTTATAATCCGGTGTGAACGTCTTAGAGCATCAGCTGCGTCTTATAATCCGGTGTGAACGTCTTAGAGCATCAGCTGCGTATTATAATCCGGTGTGAAGGTCTTAGAGCATCAGCTGCGTCTTATAATCCGGTGTGAACGTCTTAGAGCATCAGCTGCGTCTTACAATCCGGTGTGAACGTCTTAGAGCATCAGCTGCGTCTTATAATCCGGTATGAACGTCTTAGAACATCAGCTGCGTCTTATAGTCCGGTATGAACGTCTTAGAGCATCAGCTGCGTCTTATAATCCGGTGTGAACGTCTTAGAACATCAGCTGCGTCTTATAATCCGGTATGAACGTCTTAGAGCATCAGCTGCGTCTTATAATCCGGTGTGAACGTCTTACAGCATCATCTGCGTCTTATAATCCGGTATGAACGTCTTACAGCATCAGCTGCGTCTTATAATCCGGTATGAACGTCTTACAGCATCAGCTGCGTCTGATAATCCGGTGTGAACGTCTTACAGCATCAGCTGCGTCTTATAATCCGGTATGAACGTCTTAGAGCATCAGCTGCGTCTTATAATCCGGTGTGAACGTCTTAGAGCATCAGCTGCGTCTTATAATCCGGTGTGAACGTCTTAGAGCATCAGCTGCGTCTTATAATCCGGTGTGAACGTCTTAGAGCATCAGCTGCGTCTTATAATCCGGTATGAACGTCTTACAGCATCAGCTGAGTCTTATAATCCGGTGTGAACGTCTTACAGCATCAGCTGCGTCTTATAATCCGGTTTGAACGTCTTAGAGCATCAGCTGCGTCTCATAATCCGGTGTGAACGTCTTAGAGCATCAGCTGCGTCTTATAATCCGGTGTGAACGTCTTAGAGAATCAGCTGCGTCTTATAATCCGGTATGAACGCCTCACAGCATTAGCTGCGTCCTATAATCCGGTTTTAACGTATTAGAACATCAGCTGCGTTTTATAATCCGTTGGAAATTCTTACAGCTTCAACTGCGTCTCACAAGATTATAAAAAAAGAAACTTTGAAGAAAATTAAAAAGCAAACATTGACATGAAACTTCACACGCCGTCTCCGTGTTTATCCTGAGTGTATCTGTGTGTGTGGTGATGAGTCTATGGGTCTGTGTGTGTGTGTGTGGTGATGAGTCTATGGGTCTCTGTGTGTGTGTGGTGATGCGTCTATGGGTCTCTGTGTGTGTGTGGTGATGCGTCTATGGGTCTCGGTGTGTGTGTGGTGATGAGTCTATGGGTCTGTGTGTGTGTGTGGTGATGAGTCTATGGGTCTGTGTGTGTGGTGATGAGTCTATGGGTCTCTGTGTGTGTGTGTGGTGATGAGTCTATGGGTCTCTGTGTGTGTGCGGTGATGAGTCTATGGGTCTCTGTGTTTGTGGTGATGAGTCTATGGGTCTGTGTGTGTGTGTGGTGATGAGTCTATGGGTCTTTTTGTGTGTGTGGTGATGCGTCTATGGGTCTCTGTGTGTGTGTGGTGATGCGTCTATGGGTCTCTGTGTGTGTGTGGTGATGAGTCTATGGGTCTGTGTGTGTGTGTGTGTGGTGATGAGTCTATGGGTCTCTGTGTGTGTGCGGTGATGAGTCTATGGGTCTCTGTGTTTGTGGTGATGAGTCTATGGGTCTCTGTGTGTGTGTGTGGTGATGAGTCTATGGGTCTCTGTGTGTGTGTGGTGATGAGTCTATGGGTCTCTGTGTTTGTGGTGATGAGTCTATGGGTCTCTGTGTATGTGTGGTGATGAGTCTATGGGTCTCTGTGTGTGTGTGGTGATGAGTCTATGGGTCTCTGTGTGTGTGTGGTGATTAGTCTATGGGTCTCTGTGTGTGTGTGGTGATGAGTCTATTTGTCTCTGTGTGTGTGGTGATGAGTCTATGGGTCTCTGTGTGTTTGTGGTGATGAGTCTATGGGTCTGTGTGTGTGTGTGTGTGGTGATGAGTCTATGGGTCTGTGTGTGTGTGTGTGTGTTGATAAGTCTATGGGTCTCTGTGTGTTTGTGGTGAAGAGTCTATGGGTCTGTGTGTGTGTGTGTGTGGTGATGAGTCTATGGGTCTCTGTGTGTGTGTGGTGATGCGTCTATGGGTCTCTGTGTGTGTGTGGTGATGAGTCTATGGGTCTCTGTGTGTTTGTGGTGAAGAGTCTATGGGTCTGTGTGTGTGTGGTGATGAGTCTATGGGTCTCTGTGTGTGTGTGGTGATGCGTCTATGGGTCTGTGTGTGTGTGTGGTGATGAGTCTATGGGTCTCTGTGTGTTTGTGGTGAAGAGTCTATGGGTCTGTGTGTGTGTGGTGATGAGTCTATGGGTCTCTGTGTGTGTGTGGTGATGCGTCTATGGGTCTCTGTGTGTGTGTGTGGTGATGCGTCTATGGGTCTCGGTGTGTGTGTGGTGATGAGTCTATGGGTCTGTGTGTGTGTGTGTGGTGATGAGTCTATGGGACTGTGTGTGTGGTGATGAGTCTATGGGTCTCTGTGTGTGTGTGTGGTGATGAGTCTATGGGTCTCTGTGTGTGTGCGGTGATGAGTCTATGGGTCTCTGTGTTTGTGGTGATGAGTCTATGGGTCTCTGTGTGTGTGTGTGTGGTGATGAGTCTATGGGTCTTTTTGTGTGTGTGGTGATGCGTCTATGGGTCTCTGTGTGTGTGTGGTGATGCGTCTATGGGTCTCTGTGTGTGTGTGGTGATGAGTCTATGGGTCTGTGTGTGTGTGTGTGTGGTGATGAGTCTATTGGTCTCTGTGTGTGTGTGTTTGGTGATGAGTCTATGGGTCTCTGTGTGTGTGGTGATGAGTCTATGGGTCTCTGTGTGTGTGGGTGATGAGTCTATGGGTCTCTGTGTTTGTGGTGATGAGTCTATGGGTCTCTGTGTGTGTGGGTGATGAGTCTATGGGTCTCTGTGTTTGTGGTGATGAGTCTATGGGTCTCTGTGTGTGTGTGTGGTGATGAGTCTATGGGTCTCTGTGTGTGTGTGGTGATGAGTCTATGGGTCTCTGTGTTTGTGGTGATGAGTCTATGGGTCTCTGTGTATGTGTGGTGATGAGTCTATGGGTCTGTGTGTGTGTGTGGTGATGAGTCTATGGGTCTCTGTGTGTGTGTGGTGATTAGTCTATGGGTCTGTGTGTGTGTGTGGTGATGAGTCTATTTGTCTCTGTGTGTGTGTGGTGATTAGTCTATGGGTCTGTGTGTGTGTGTGGTGATGAGTCTATGGGTCTGTGTGTGTGTGTGGTGATGGGTCTATGGGTCTCTGTGTGTGTGTGGTGATGAGTATATGGGTCTCTGTGTGTTTGTGGTGATGAGTCTATGGGTCTCTGTGTGTGTGTGGTGATGAGTATATGGGTCTCTGTGTGTTTGTGGTGATGAGTCTATGGGTCTCTGTGTGTGTGTGTGGTGATGAGTCTATGGGTCTGTGTGTGTTTGTGGTGATGAGTCTATGGGTCTCTGTGTGTGTGTGTGGTGATGAGTCTATGGGTCTCTGTGTGTGTGTGGTGATGAGTCTATGGGTCTCTGTGTGTGTGGTGATGAGTCTATGGGTCTCTCTGTGTGTGTGTGGTGATGAGTCTATGGGTCTCTGTATTTGTGGTGATGAGTCTATGGGTCTGTGTGTGTGTGTGGTGATGAGTCTATGGGTCTCTGTGTGTGTGTGGTGATGCGTCTATGGGTCTCTGTGTGTGTGTGTGTTGATAAGTCTATGGGTCTCTGTGTGTGTGTGGTGATGAGTCTATGGGTCTGTGTGTGTGTGGTGATGAGTCTATGGGTCTGTGTGTGTGTGTGGTGATGCGTCTATGGGTCTCTGTGTGTGTGTGTGTTGATAAGTCTATGGGTCTCTGTGTGTGTGTGGTGATGAGTCTATGGGTCTGTGTGTGTGTGTGTGGTGATGAGTCTATGGGTCTGTGTGTGTTTGTGGTGATGAGTTTATGGGTCTCTGTGTGTGTGTGTGGTGATGAGTCTATGGGTCTCTTTGTGTGTGCGGTGATGAGTCTATGGGTCTGTGTTTGTGGTGATGAGTCTATGGGTCTCTGTGTGTGTGTGGTGATGAGTCTATGGGTCTCTGTGTGTGTGGTGATGCGTCTATGGGTCTGTGTGTGTGTGTTTGTGGTGATGAGTCTATGAGTCTCTGTGTGTGTGTGGTGATGAGTCTATGGGTCTCTGTGTGTGTGTGGTGATGAGTCTGTGGGTCTCTGTGTGGTGAGTCTGTGGGTCTCTGTGTGGTGAGTCTGTATGAGTCTGTGGGTCTCTGTGTGGTGAGTCTATGGGTCTCTGTGTGTTGAGTCTGTGGGTCTCTGTGTGGTGAGTCTGTGGGTCTCTGTGTGGTGAGTCTATGGGTCTCTGTGTGATGAGTATGTGGGTCTCTGTGTGGTGAGTCTGTGGGTCTCTGTGTGTGGTGAGTCTATGGGTCTCTGTGTGGTGAGTCTGTGGGTCTCTGTGTGGTGAGTCTGTGGGTCTCTGTGTGGTGAGTCTGTGGGTCTCTGTGCGAGTCTCTTGCGGTTTTGCGCCAACCGGACAACTTTATTTATTTTTATGGCTGAGTTGACCTAGGGGTGGTCCGACACCAGACATCAGATAGCGCAAAAGGCCTCGCTGATTCAAGCCTTGGGCCGGAATCAAACCGCGACTTTTTGGGATTTGCGGCGGAAATCCGATTACCATTCGCCAACTCTCCTCCTCCATCTCTTTCCTGAAATAAATGTGAAACGCCTTGCTCACGTATTGTGTGTTCGTGTGTGTGGTGTGTGTGTTTGTGTGTGTTGGTGTGTGTCTTTGTGTTTCTGTGTGTGTGTTTGTGTGCGTGTCTGTTTGTGTGTGTTTTTGTGTGTGTGGTATGTGTGTGGTGTGTGTGGTGTCTGTTTGTGTGTGTGGTGTATGTGGTGTGTGTATGTGTGGTGTGTGTGTGGTGTGTGGTGTGTGTGTGGTGTGTGGTGTGTGTGTGGTGTGGTGTGTGTGGTGTATGTGTGTGGTGTGTGTGGTGTATGTGTGTGGTGTGTGTGTGGTGTGTGTAGTGTATGTGTTGTGTGTGTGGTGTGTGTGGTGTGTGTGTGTGTGTTGTGGTGTGTGTATATGTGGTGTGGGTGTATGTGTGTGGTGTGTGTCTGGTGTGTGTGTGGTGTGTGTGTGGTGTGTGTATATGTGGTGTGGTGTGTGTGTGGTGTGTGGTGTGTGTGTGTGTGGTGTGTGTGGTGTTTGTGGGTGGTGTGTATGTGTGTGGTGTGTGTGTGTGGTGTGTGTGTGTGGTGTGTGTGTGTGGTGTGTGTATGTGGTTTGTGTGGTGTGGTGTGTGTATATGTGGTGTGGTGTATATGTGTGGTATGTGTGTGTGGTGTGTGTGTGGTGTGTGTCTGGTGTGTGTGTGTGGTGTGGTGTGTGTGTATATGTGGTGTGGTGTATATGTGTGGTATGTGTGTGTGGTGTGTGTGTGGTGTGTGTCTGGTATGGGTGTGGTTTGTGTGTGTGGTGTGTATGAGTGGTGTGTGTTGTGTGTGTGTGGTGTGTATGGTGTGTGTGGTGTGTATGTGGTGTGTGTGGTGTGTGTGTGTGGTGCGTGTGTGTGTGTGGTGTATGTGTGATGTGTGTGTGTGTGGTGTGTGTGTGTGGGGTGTGTGTGTGGTGTGTGTGTGTGTGTGTGGTGTGTGTGTGTGGTGTGTGTATGTGGTTTGTGTGGTGTGGTGTGTGTACATGTGGTGTGGTGTATATGTGTGGTATGTGTGTGTGGTGTGTGTGTGGTGTGTGTCTGGTGTGTGTGTGTGGTGTGGTGTGTGTGTATATGTGGTGTGGTGTATATGTGTGGTATGTGTGTGTGGTGTGTGTGTGGTGTGTGTCTGGTATGGGTGTGGTTTGTGTGTGTGGTGTGTATGAGTGGTGTGTGTTGTGTGTGTGTGGTGTGTATGGTGTGTGTGGTGTGTATGTGGTGTGTGTGGTGTGTGTGTGTGGTGCGTGTGTGTGTGTGGTGTATGTGTGATGTGTGTGTGTGTGGTGTGTGTGTGTGGGGTGTGTGTGTGGTGTGTGTGTGTGGTGTGTGGTGTGTGTGTGTGGTGTGTGTGTGGTGTGTGTGTGTGGGGTATGTGTGTGGTGTGTGTGGTGTGTGTGTGTGTGGTGTGTGTGGTGTGTGTGTGGTGTGTGGGGTGTGTGTGTGGTGTGTGTGGGGTATGTGTGTGGTGTGTGTGGTGTGTGTGTGTGTGTGGTGTGTGTGGTGTGTGTGTGTGGTGTGTGGGGTGTGTGTGTGGTGTGTGTGTGTGGTGTGTGTGTGGTGTGTGTGTGTGGTGTGTGTGTGTGGTGTGTGTGTGGTGTGTGTGTGTGGTGTGTGTGTGTGGTGTGTGTGGTGTGTGTGTGTGGTGTGTGTGTGGTGTGTATATGTGTGTGGTGTGTGTGGGTGGTGTGGTGTGTGTGTGTGGTGTGTGTGTGGTGTGTGTGGGGTATGTGTGTGGTGTGTGTGGTGTGTGTGTGGTGTGTGGGGTGTGTGTGTGGTGTGTGTGGGGTATGTGTGTGGTGTGTGTGGTGTGTGTGTGTGGTGTGTGAGTGGTGTGTGTGTGGTGTGTGGGGTGTGTGTGTGGTGTGTGTGTGGTGTGTATATGTGTGTGGTGTGTGTGGGTGGTGTGGTGTGTGTGTGTGGTGTGTGTGTGGTGTGTGTGGTGTGTGTGTGGTGTGTGGGGTGTGTGTGTGGTGTGTGTGGGGTATGTGTGTGGTGTGTGTGGTGTGTGTGTGTGGTGTGTGTGTGGTGTGTGTGTGGTGTGTGTGGTGTGTGTGTGGTGTGTGGGGTGTGTGTGTGGTGTGTGTGGGGTATGTGTGTGGTGTGTGTGGTGTGTGTGTGTGGTGTGTGAGTGGTGTGTGTGTGGTGTGTGGTGTGTGTGTGTGGTGTGTGTGTGGTGTGTGTGGTGTGTGTGTGGTGTGTGGGGTGTGTGTGTGGTGTGTGTGGGGTATGTGTGTGGTGTGTGTGGTGTGTGTGTGTGGTGTGTGTGTGGTGTGTGTGTGGTGTGTGTGGTGTGTGTGTGGTGTGTGGGGTGTGTGTGTGGTGTGTGTGGTGTGTGTGTGTGGTGTGTGAGTGGTGTGTGTGTGGTGTGTGGGGTGTGTGTGTGGTGTGTGTGTGGTGTGTGTGTGTGGTGTGTGTGTGGTGTGTGTGTGTGGTGTGTGTGTGTGGTGTGTGTGTAGTGTGTGTGTGGGGGGTGTGTGTGTGGTGTGTGTGTGGTGTGTATATGTGTGTGGTGTGTGTGTGTGCGGTGTGTGTGTGTGTGTATGACGACTCCAAAGTGCCTCACAACTCCCTGTCACCTCGTCACGTGTCTAGCAAAAGGAGCGTTCCAGACGGCCTCAGAAACCTCCAACAGATGTCTGGAGGCGAGTTTTGCACGTCAACTATAAACTATGATTACTAATACTACTACTACTGTTGTTGAACCAGCTGTAAGTCCACACCACTGAGTTGCCGCGTGGCTCTCTGTTCACAAGTCCGGACCCAGGCCCATCACGAATGATATAAGCTCTACCACGTGGTGTATCATCATCATCATCACGTGGTGTATCATCATCATCACGTGGTGTATCACCACCATCACCACCACCACGTGGAGATTCACAGCAGAAGTCAAACACTCTGACCGCGTGGTGATGTCCATTCTAGACGTGACGGGGATAAACCAGCCAAGACCCGAGACGAAACCACGCGACCACGGGGATAGAGACACGCAGACTCCAAATCTACAGCAGCAACACGACCTCCTGTATACCAGGCGAGGTAGTCAACATCTCCTAGCCACCGTGATGATGATGATGATGAGAGAGAGACACAGACCTCCTGTAGACCACGCGAGGTAGTCAACATCTCCTAGCCACCGTGATGATGATGAGAGAGAGAGAGAGACGCAGACTCCAAATATACAGCAGCAGGCGTCAGGGTCGGGATCGAACCCACGACCTCCAGTAGACCAGGCGAGGTAGTCAACATCTCCCAGTGTCTGGATGGAACCCACGACCTCCTGTAAACCAGGCGAGGTAGTCAACATTTTCTAGCCACCGTGATGATGATGAGAGAGACGCAGACTCAAATATATAGCAGCAGCAGCAGCAGGCGTCAGGGTCGGGATCGAACACACGACCTCCTGTAGACCAGGCGAGGTAGTTAACATCTCCTAGCCACGGTGATGATGATGAGAGAGAGAGACACGCAGATTCAAAATCTACAGCAGCAGCAGCAGGTGTCGTCAGGGTCGTGATGGAACCCACGACCTCTGATAGACCAGGCGAGGTAGTCAACATCTCCTAGCCACCGTGATGATGATGATGATGAGAGAGAGACGCAGACTCCAAATCTATAGCAGCAGCAGGCATCGTCAGGGTCGTGATGGAACCTGCGACCTCCTGTAGACCTGGCGAGGTAGTCAACATCTCCCAGTGTCTGGATGGAACCCACGACCTCCTGTAGACCAGGCGAGGTAGTCAACATCTCACAGTGTCGTGATGGAACCCACGACCTCCTGTAGACCTGGCGAGGTAGTCAACATCTCCCAGTGTCTGGATAGAACCCACGACCTCCTGTATACCAGGCGAGGTAGTCAACATCTCCCAGTGTCTGGATAGAACCCACGACCTCCTGTAGACCAGGCGAGGTAGTCAATATCTCCCAGTGTCTGGATGGAACCCACGACCTCCTGTAGACCAGCCGAGGTAGTCAACATCTCCCAGTGTCTTGATGGAACCCACGACCTCCTGTAGACCAGGCGAGGTAGTCAACATCTCCCAGTGTCTGGATGGAACCCACGACCTCCTGTAGACCAGGAGAGGTAGTCAACATCTCCCAGTGTCTGGATAGAACCCACGACCTCCTGTAGACCAGGCGAGGTAGTCAAAATCTCCCAGTGTCTGGATAGAACCCACGACCTCCTGTAGACCAGCCGAGGTAGTCAACATCTCCCAGGGTCGTGATGGAACCCACGACCTCCTGTAGACCAGGCGAGGTAGTCAACATCTCCCAGGGTCGTGATGGAACCCACGACCTCCTGTAGACCAGGCGAGGTAGTCAACATCTCATGGCCACCACGACGCCCGCATAGAGATTGATCTTTCCTTGAGTTTTCTAGGAATTCCACAAAAGTTCCTTGACCACCACCACCCCACCACCATGCCCCCCCCCCCGCCCCCACCCTCCTCCCAATTCCCCACCACCCCATTTCCTCCCACCCCCACCCTCCCCCCAATTCCCCCCCCCGCCCCCACCTCCCAATTCCCCCCCCCGCCCTCCCCCCAATTCCACCCCACCCCACTTCCTCCCCCCACCCTCCCCCCAATTCCCCCCCCCCGCCCTCCCCCCAATTCCACCCCACCCCAATTCCCCCCCCCGCCCTCCCCCCAATTCCCCCCCCCGCCCTCCCCCCAATTCCACCCCACCCCAATTCCCCCCCCCGCCCTCCCCCCAATTCCCCCCCCCGCCCTCCCCCCACCCTCTTCCCACTCTCCCCCCAGCCCCGCCCCCCTCGAGGCCCCCAGAGGGGGGGAGGGGGGCGGGGCTACTCGCCAGTGGTTGCGGTGTGTTGACGTCCGTCTCTCTTTCGTGGGATTCAACAATCGATGAATCGATCTGCGAGGTCGCGTTCTCGCGGCTATTGGTGAAGTCACGTCCATAGACAGTGAAGAGGAGATAGTAAGATGATGACATTAAATGAAAGTAAAAAAACAAAAAAAAACGATGAATTTAAAATGATGAAAGCGAAAATATCGCCACACCAGCGGTCTCTGTCAGGCGGATTTTTTTGCTTTTATTCTTTTCAATTTCACATTTTTTAAAAATTAAATAGATTTTATTATCTTTTATTTAAATAGTATTATCTTTTATTAAATTTGATTATCTTGCATTTAATTTGATTATCTTGCATTTAATTAGATTATCTTTTATTAAATTTTATTATCTTTTATTTAATTTTATTATCTTTAATTAAATTGTATTATCTTTTATTTAATTTGATATATTGTATTTCATTTGATTATCTTTTATTAAATTTGATTATCTTGCATTTAATTTAATTATCTTTTATTTAATTGTCGAATTTTTATTTAATATTATTATCTTGTATTTAAATGTATTATCTTTTATTTCATTTTATTATTTTTTATTTTTTTATATAATTGTATTATATTTTATTTAATTTGATTATCTTGTATTCAATTTTATTATGTTTCATTTAATTTTATTATCTTTAATTTCATTTTCTATCCGCGTGACTTTACCGAAAGAACCGAGAACATGAATTTCTGCAGCAACGAAAGTTTCAAGTCAAAATTTAACGAATTAATTGATTGATCGATCGATTGGGGGGGGGAGGAGAAGGTGGGGGTAGGGAAGGAGGGAGGAGGACTGGCGGAACGACGTTTCGGGCAATGCCCCCCCCCCACCCCCCCGTGAGTGGAAGTTCCGGCTGGACGCCCCGACCGGTTCGTGACGCCTCCTCCCTTAGGTCGACTCAGCCTCAAACGAGTCACCTGGTGTAGCGGTGTGTGGTGGTGAACATCGCCAGCGCTGTGGAGAGACAAAGGCGGCCGGGCGTGGTTGTGGCCACCAACCCCATCGAGTGCCACAGCGTCGGTAGCCGTCGTAGGCGCTGCTGCTACTCGCTGAGCGGCGGGGTGAGCAGATTGGGTGGCCACCCACCCGCTCACCCACCCAGCTACTCACCCACCCACTCACCCACCCAGCCACTCACCCACCCAGCCACTCACCCACCCAGCTACTCACCCACCCAGCCACTCACCCATCCAGCCACTCACCCATCCAGCCACTCACCCACTCACTCACCCAGCCACTCACCGATCCAGCCACTCACCCATCCAGCCACTCACTCACCCAGCCACTCACTCACCCAGCCACTCACCCACTCACTCACCCACTCTGCCACTCACCCACTCACTCACTCACTCACCCACCCAGCCACTCACTCACCCACCCAGCAACTCACTCACTCACCCACCCACCCACCCAGCCACCCACCCACCCACCCACTCACCCACTCACTCACCCAGCCACTCACCCACTCACTCACCCACTCTGCCACTCACCCACTCACTCACTCACCCACCCACCCACCCACTCACCCACTCACCCACCCAGCCATTCACTCACCCACCCACCCACTCACCTAACCAGCCACCCATCCACCCACTCACTCACCCACCCACCCACCCAGTCAACCCCCACAACCCTGACCACCACTGCCCCCTACCCAGCGCCAAGTTGCCAACTCGCCCTCTTGACGCCTGCGGTGCGGTGTGTGGTGTGGTGTGTGGGGCGGTGTGGTGTGTGGTGTGGTGTGTGGGGCAGTGCGGTGTGTGTGGTGTGTGTGGTGTGTGGGGCGGTGCAGATTCTGCGGCGTGGGCAGGGCAGTGTGGAGCAGTGTGTGGGGCGGTGTGGGGCAGTGTGGTGTGTGTGGTGTGTGTGGTGTGGGGCAGTGTGTGGTGTGGGGCGGTGTGGGGCAGTGTGTGTGGTGTGTGTGGTGTGGGGCAGTGTGTGGTGTGGGGCCGTGTGGGGCGGTGTGTGTGGTGTGTGTGGTGTGTGTGGTGTGGAGCAGTGTGTGGGGTGGGGTGTGGGGCAGTGTGTGGTGTGGGGCGGTGTGGGCAGGGCGGTGTGTGTGGTGTGTGTGGTGTGGGGTGGTGTGTGTGGGGTGGTGTGGGCAGTGTGGTGTGTGTGGTGTGGAGCAGTGTGTGGGGTGGGTGTGGGGCAGTGTGTGTGGGGCAGTGTGGTGTGTGTGGTGTGGGCAGGGCGGTGTGTGTGGTGTGGGGTGGTGTGTGTGGTGTGGGGCGGTGTGTGTGGTGTGTGTGGTGTGGGGTGGTGTGTGTGGTGTGTGTGGTGTGGGGTGGTGTGTGTGGTGTGTGTGGGGTGGTGTGGGCAGGCTGGTGTGTGTGGTGTGGGGTGGTGTGGGCAGTGCGGTGTGTGTGGTGTGTGTGGTGTGGGGCAGGGCAGTGTGGGGCAGTGTGTGCGGTGTGGGGGGCGGTTTCAAACTCTGCGGTGTTGGGCGACTGCGTTGTGGGGCAGGGCGACTCTGCGGGGATCATTTCCATCGGAACTCCGGCGCGGCCGCGCGAGGGTCGCCCTGCGGAGCAAGCGGCGAGTCACGGAGCGGAGACCGGCCGACTTGGAACGGCACGGAACCTCACCGCGACCGCGCTGCTCCGACCTCCACCTCCTCCTCCTCCACCACCACATCATCATCATCGTCGTCGTCGTCGTCTTCGTCGTCGTGGAGAGTTTATAAGACGAGATGGAGCCCCTCTCGGATCGATCGGCGAGAAACCGGCGAACTCCATCCAGCACCGGGCACGGAGTTTTAAGCAGCAGCAGCAACAGCGGCGGTGGTGGTGCCATCATCATCAGCAGTGGCAGCAGCAGCAGCAGAATCATCATCAGCAGCAGTGGTGGTGTCATCATCAGCAGCAGTGGCATCAGCAGCAGAATCATCATCAGCAGCAGTGGCATCAGCAGCAGAATCATCATCAGCAGCAGTGGTGTCATCAACAGAATCATCAACAAAATCAGCGGCAGGAGTGGTGACATCAACATCATCATCAGCAGGAGTATCATCAACATCATCATCAGCAGTGGTTTCATCAGCAGCGGAATCATCAGCAGCAGTGGTGACATCAACAACATCATCATCAGCAGCAGGACTATCATCAACATCATCATCAGCAGCAGGAGTGGTGACATCAACATCATCATCATCAGCAGTATCAACATCAACATCATCGTCATCAGCAGGGTTCTGGTTGTGCGACTCGCTGGGTCTCGCCCGGCATGCGACTCAGCATCATCATCAGCAGCAGCAGCAGCAGCCTGGCCAGTGAGTGGTGATGATGTGATGATGATGATGATGTGTGATGTGTGATGATGGTGGTGGTGATGATGGTGATGATGGTGATGATGTTATGATGATGATGGTGATGATGGTGATGATGGAGATGATGGAGATGATGGTGATGTGATGATGGTGATGATGGTGATGATGATGATGATGATGAGTGATGATAGTGATGTGTGATGTGTGATGGTGATGTGATGATGGTGATGATGGTGATGATGGTGATGATGATGGTGATGTGTGATGGTGATGATGATGGTGATGATGGTGATGATGATGATGTTATGATGATGATGGTGATGATGATGATGGTGATGATGGTGATGATGGTGATGTGATGATGGTGATGATGATGATGGTGATGATGGTGATGATGGTGATGATGATGATGTTATGATGATGATGGTGATGATGGTGATGATGGAGATGATGGTGATGATGATGATGAGTGATGATAGTGATGTGTGATGTGTGATGGTTATGTGATGATGATGATGGTGATGATGGTGATGATGATGGTGATGTGTGATGGTGATGATGATGATGGTGATGATGGTGATGATGATGGTGATAATGGTGATGATGAGTGATGATGGTGATGATGAGTGATGATGGTGATGATGATGAGTGATGATGATGATGGTGGTGATGATGGTGATGTGATGATGGTGATGATGGTGATGTGATGATGGTGATGATGGTGATGATGGTGATGATGAGTGATGATGGTGATGATGGTGATGATGGTGATGATGATGGTGATGATGAGTGATGATGGTAATGATGGTGATGTGATGATGATGATGGTGATGTGTGATGGTGATGATGATGATGGTGATGATGGTGATGATGGTGATGTGATGATGATGATGGTGATGATGAGTGATGATGGTAATGATGGTGATGATGGTGATGATGATGGTGATGATAATGATGGTGATGATGATGGTGATGATGGTGATGATGATGAGTGATGATGGTGATGATGAGTGATGATGGTGATGATGATGGTGATGATGATGATGGTGATGATGATGATGGTGATGATGAGTGATGATGGTGATGATGATGATGAGTGATGATGATGGTGATGATGGTGATGATGATGATGAGTGATGATGATGATGGTGATGATGATGATGGTGATGATGATAATGATGATGGTGATGATGATGAGTGATGATGATGATGAGTGATGATGATGATGAATGTGATGATGATAATGATGATGGTGATGATGATGATGATGTCCCCCCACGACCCCAGCCTGCTGTGCCGTGACGCTCTGCGTCTGCCTTGTCTGCGTCGCCGTGTCGGCGGCGGAGGATGAGGGGGACGGCGGTGGCGCTGCCCCGGCTCTCGGCACCTGCCGGGAGATCCGCCAACTCGCAGCGTTCGTGGAGGTGAGCGGCGCGGGGAGAGAGCGAGCGGGAGAGAGTGTGTGAGAGTGTGAGAGTGTGAGAGTGTGAGAGTGTGAGAGTGTGGGAGTGTGAGAGTGTGAGAGTGTGAGAGTGTGTGAGAGTGTGAGAGTGTGAGAGTGTGTGAGTGTGAGAGTGTGAGAGTGTGGGAGTGTGTGAGAGTGTGAGAGTGTGAGAGTGTGAGAGTGTGAGAGTGTGGGAGAGTGTGAGAGTGTGAGAGTGTGGGAGAGTGTGAGAGTGTGAGAGTGTGAGAGAGTGTGAGAGTGTGAGATTGGGTGTGAGAGTGTGAGAGTGTGAGAGTGGGGAGAGCGTGTGGGAGAGAGAGAGTGTGTAAAGAGAATGAGTGAGCTAGTGTGAGTGTGTAGTGAGAGAGCGAGTGGGTGAGTGAGTGTGAGAGAGTGGGAGAGAGAGTGGGAGAGAGAGTGTAGAGAGTGAGAGAGAGTGTGAGAGAGTGGGAGAGAGAGTGGGAGAGAGTGTGGGAGAGTGTGAGAGAGTGTGAGAGAGAGTGTAGAGAGTGAGAGAGAGTGTGAGAGAGTGGGAGAGAGAGTGGGAGAGAGTGTGGGAGAGTGTGAGAGAGTGGGAGAGAGTGAGTGAGAGAGTGAGTGTGAGTGAGAGTGTGAGAGTGTGAGAGAGTGTGAGTGTGTAGTGTGAGTGAGAGTGAGTGCGTGAGTGAGTGAGAGAGTGAGAGAGCTAGTGTGAGTGCGAGAGAGTGGGCGAGAGTGGGAGTGTGTGTGTTAGTGATGATGATGAGAGACGCAGACTCCAAATCTACAGCAGCAGCAGCAGGCGTCGTCAGGGTCGTGATGGAACCCACGACCTCCTGTAGACCAGGCGAGGTAGTCAACATCTCACAGCCACCGTGATGATGATGATGAGAGAGACACAGACCTCCTGTAGACCAGGCGAGGTAGTCAACATCTCACAGCCACCGTGATGATGATGAGAGAGAGACACAGACCTCCTGTAGACCAGGCGAGGTAGTCAACATCTCACAGCCACCGTGATGATGATGAGAGAGAGAGACACAGACCTCCTGTAGACCAGGCGAGGTAGTCAACATCTCCTAGCCACCGTGATGATGATGATGAGAGAGACACAGACCTCCTGTAGACCAGGCGAGGTAGTCAACATCTCACAGCCACCGTGATGATGATGATGATGAGAGACACACACCTCATGTAGACCAGACGAGGTAGTCAACATCTCACAGCCACCGTGATGATGATGATGAGAGAGACACAGACCTCCTGTAGACCAGGCGAGGTAGTCAACATCTCACAGCCACCGTGATGATGATGATGAGAGATAGACACAGACCTCCTGTAGACCAGGCGAGGTAGTCAACATCTCACAGCCACCGTGATGATGATGATGAGAGAGAGACAGACCTCCTGTAGACCAGGCGAGGTAGTCAACATCCCATAGCCACCGTGATGATGATGAGAGAGAGACACAGACCTCCTGTAGACCAGGCGAGGTAGTCAACATCTCACAGCCACCGTGACGATGATGAGAGAGAGACACAGACCTCCTGTAGACCAGGCGAGGTAGTCAACATCTCACAGCCACCGTGATGATGATGATGATGATGATGAGAGACACAGACCTCCTGTAGACCAGGCGAGGTAGTCAACATCTCACAGCCACCGTGATGATGATGATGATGATGAGAGACACAGACCTCCTGTAGACCAGGCGAGGTAGTCAACATCTCACAGCCACCGTGATGATGATGATGATGAGAGACACAGACCTCATGTAGACCAGGCGAGGTAGTCAACATCTCATAGCCACCGTGATGATGATGATGAGAGAGAGACACAGACCTCCTGTAGACCAGACGAGGTAGTCAACATCTCACAGCCACCGTGATGATGATGATGAGAGAGAGACACAGACCTCCTGTAGACCAGGCGAGGTAGTCAACATCTCAC
Organism: Lampetra fluviatilis; assembly: GCF_964198595.1. Classification (NCBI taxonomy): domain Eukaryota; kingdom Metazoa; phylum Chordata; class Hyperoartia; order Petromyzontiformes; family Petromyzontidae; genus Lampetra; species Lampetra fluviatilis. Next base: position 4,612,642 of record NC_136342.1, on the reverse strand, counting down.
AGCCACCGTGATGATGATGATGATGAGAGAGACACAGACCTCCTGTAGACCAGGCGAGGTAGTCAACATCTCACAGCCACCGTGATGATGATGATGATGATGAGAGAGAGACACAGACCTCCTGTAGACCAGGCGTGGTAGTCAACATCTCACAGCCACCGTGATGATGATGAGAGAGAGACACAGACCTCATGTAGACCAGGCGAGGTAGTCAACATCTCCTAGTCACCGTGATGATGATGATGATGAGAGACACAGACCTCCTGTAGACCAGGCGAGGTAGTCAACATCTCCTAGTCACCGTGATGATGATGAGAGAGAGAGACACAGACCTCCTGTAGACCAGGCGAGGTAGTCAACATCTCCTAGTCACCGTGATGATGATGATGATGAGAGACACAGACCTCCTGTTTTTATTCATTGTGTATTTAATTATTGTTAATTTATTCATTGTTGATTTATTGTAAATGTATTGGTTGTTTATTTATTTAGTGAATATTTATTTATTTACTGTTGCTTTTATTTATTGCACATTTATTCATTGTTTACGTATTGTTTATTTATTCATTGGTTGTTTGTTTATGTATTGTGTATTTATTAATTGGTTGTTTTGTTTGTTAATTTATTTATTGTTCATTTATTGTTTGTGTATTTGTTTGTTTCCGCCCAGCATCTCCGTGCGCAGTCGGGAAGTGACGACGAAGAGAAATACATCGTGTGGCCACCTCAACTACTACAGGTCACACTCACCACTCACTCACCACTCCCTCACTCACTCACCACTCACTCACTCACTCACCACTCACTCACCACTCACTCACTCACCACTCACTCACTCACTCACCCACTCACTCACTCACTACTCACTCACCCACTCACCACTCACCACTCACTCACTCACTCACCACTCACTCACTCACCACTCACTCACTCACTCACCACTCACTCACTCACTACTCACTCACCCACTCACCACTCACCACTCACCCACTCACTCACCACTCACTCACTCACCACTCACTCACTCACTCACCACTCACTCACCACTCACTCACTCACTCACTCACCCACTCACTCACCACTCACTCACTCACTCACCCACTCACCACTCACTCACTCACCACTCACTCACTCACCACTCACTCACTCACCCACTCACTCACTCACTACTCACTCACCCACTCACCACTCACTCACTCACCACTCACTCACTCACTCACCACTCACTCACTCACCACTCACTCACTCACTCACCCACTCACTCACTCACTACTCACTCACCCACTCACTCACTCACTCACCACTCACTCACTCACTCACCAGTCACTCACTCACTCACCACTCACTCACTACTCACTCACTCACCACTCACTCACTCACCACTCACTCACTCACTCACCACTCACTCACCACTCACTCACCACTCACTCACCACTCACTCACTCACTCACCACTCACTCACCCACTCACTCACTCACTCACCACTCACTCACCACTCACTCACTCACTCACCCACTCACCACTCACTCACCACTCACTCACTCACTCACCCACTCACCACTCACTCACTCACCACTCACTCACTCACCACTCACTCACTCACTCACCCACTCACTCACTACTCACTCACCCACTCACCACTCACTCACTCACCACTCACTCACTCACCACTCACTCACTCACTCACCACTCACTCACTCACCACTCACTCACTCACTCACCACTCACTCACTCACTACTCACTCACCCACTCACCACTCACTCACTCACCACTCACTCACTCACCACTCACTCACTCACCACTCACTCACTCACTCACTCACCCACTCACTCACCCACTCACTCACTACTCACTCACCCACTCACTCACTCACCACTCACTCACTCACTCACCACTCACTCACTCACTCACCAGTCACTCACTCACTCACTCACCACTCACTCACTCACTCACCACTCACTCACTCACTCACCACTCACTCACTCACTCACCACTCACTCACCACTCACTCACTCACTCACCACTCACTCACTCACCACTCACTCACTCACTCACACTCACTCACTCACTCACCACTCACTCACCACTCACTCACTCACTCACCACTCACTCACCACTCACTCACTCACCACTCACTCACTCACCACTCACTCACTCACTACCCACTCACTCACCACTCACTCACACTCACTCACTCACTCACCACCACTCACCACTCACTCACTCACTCACCACTCACTCACTCACTCACCACTCACTCACTCACCACTCACTCACCACTCACTCACTCACCACTCACTCACTCACTCACCACTCACTCACTCACTGCACCACTCACTCACTCACTCACCACTCACTCACTCACTACTCACTCACTCACTCACCTCACTCACTCACTCACTCACTCACTCACCACTCACTCACTCACTCACCACTCACTCACTCACTCACCACTCACTCACTCACCACTCACTCACTCACCACTCACTCACTCACCACTCACTCACCACTCACTCACTCACTCACCACTCACTCACTCACCACTCACTCACTCACTCACTCACCACTCACTCACTCACCACTCACTCACCACTCACTCACTCACTCACCTCACTCACTCACCCACTCACTCACCACTCACTCACTCACTCACCCACTCACTCACCACTCACTCACTCACCACTCACTCACTCACCACTCACTCACTCACTCCACTCACTCACCACTCACTCACTCACTCACTCACTCACCACTCACTCACTCACTCACTCACTCACTCACTCACCACTCACTCACCACTCACTCACCACTCACTCACCACTCACTCACTCACTCACTCACCACTCACTCACTCACTCACCCACTCACTCACTCACTCACTCACTCACTCACCACTCACTCACCCACTCACTCACCTCACTCACTCACCACTCACTCACTCACTCACCACTCACTCACCACTCACTCACTCACCACTCACTCACTCACCACTCACTCACTCACTCACTCACCACTCACTCACCACTCACTCACTCACTCACCACTCACTCACCACTCACTCACTCACACTCACCACTCACTCACCACTCACTCACTCACTCACCACTCACTCACCACTCACTCACTCACTCACACACTCACCACTCACTCACTCACTCACCACTCACTCACTCACCACTCACCACTCACTCACTCACTCACCACTCACTCACTCCACCACTCACTCACTCACTCACCACTCACTCACTCACCTACTCACTCACTCACTCACACACTCACTCACTCACCACTCACTCACTCACTCACTCACTCACTCACTCACCACTCACTCACTCACCACTCACTCACTCACTCACCCACTCACTCACTCACTCACTCACTCACACCACTCACCACTCACTCACTCACCACCACTCACTCACTCACCACTCACTCACTCACCACTCACTCACTCACTCACCACTCACTCACCTCACTCACTCACTCACCACACTCACTCACTCACCACTCACTCACTCACTCACCACTCACTCACTCACTCACTCACCACTCACTCACTCACTCACTCACTCACTCACTCACCACTCACTCACTCACACTCACTCACTCACTCACTCACCACTCACTCACTCACTCACACACCACTCACTCACCACTCACTCACTCACTCACCACTCACTCACTCACCACTCACTCACTCACTCACACTCACTCACTCACTCACCACTCACTCACCACTCACTCACCACTCACTCACTCACTCACTCACTCACTCACTCACCACCACTCACTCACTCACTCACCACTCACTCACCACTCACTCACTCACCACTCACTCACTCACCACTCACTCACTCACCCACTCACTCACCACTCACTCATCACTCACTCACTCACTCACCACTCACTCACCACTCACTCACTCACTCACTCACTCCACTCACTCACCCACTCACTCACTCACTCACTCACTCACCACTCACTCACCACTCACTCACCACTCACTCACTCACTCACCACTCACTCACCACTCACTCACTCACTCACCCACTCACTCACTCACACTCACTCACCACTCACTCACCACTCACTCACTCACCACTCACCACTCACTCACTCACATCACTCACTCACTCACTCACCACTCACTCCCACTCACTCACTCACTCACTCACCACTCACTCACCACTCACTCACTCACTCACTCACTCACCACTCACTCACTCTCCACTCACTCACTCACTCACTCACCACTCACTCACTCAGCCCACTCACTCACCACCACTCACTCACTCACTCACCTCACCACTCACTCACTCACTCACCACTCACTCACTCACACTCACTCACTCACCACTCACTCACCACTCACTCACTCACTCACTCACTCACCACTCACTCACTCACTCACTCACTCACTCACTACACTCACTCACTCACCTCACTCACCACTCACATCACTCACCACTCACTCACTCACTCACTCATCACTCACTCACTCACACTCACTCACTCACCCACTCACTCACTCACTCACTCACTCTCACTCACTCACTCCACTCACTCACTCACCACTCACTCCACTCACTCACCATCTCACTCACTCACTCACCACTCACTCACTCACTCACTCACTCACTCACTCACCACTCACTCACTCACATCACTCACTCACTCACTCACTCACTCACTCACCACTCACTCACTCACTCACTCACTCACTCACCACTCACATCACTCACTCACACACTCACTCACCACTCACTCATCCACTCACTCACTCACCACTCACTCACCACACTCACTCACTCACCACTCACTCACATCACTCACCACTCACTCACTCACTCACTCACTCACCTCACTCACACCACTCACTCACCACTCACTCACTCACTCACCACACTCACTCACCACTCACTCACACACTCACTCACTCCACTCACTCACTCACTCACCCACTCACTCACCACTCACTCACCCTCACCTCACTCACTCACTCACTCACCCACTCACTCACTCCACTCTTCACCTCACTCACCACTCACTCACCACTCACTCACTCACCCACTCACCACATCACCTCACTCACTCACCCACTCTCACTCACTCACTCACTCACTCACTCACTCACTCTCACTCACACTCACTCACTCACTCACTACCACATCACTCACCACTCACTCACTCACACCACTCACTCACTCACACTCACCACTCACGATCACTCACTCACCACTCACTCACTCACTCACCCACTCACTCATCACTCACCACTCACTCACTCACTCACCACTCACTCACTCACCACTCACTCACTCACTCACTCACTCTCACTCACTCACCACTCACTCACTCACTCACCACTCACTCCTCACTCACCACTCACTCACTCACCACTCACTCACTCACTCACTCACTCACTCACTCACCCACTCACTCACCACTCACTCACTCACTCACCACTCACTCACTCACCCACTCACTCACTCACTCACCACTCACTCACTCACCACTCACTCACTCACTCACTCACTCACCACTCACCCACTCACTCACCCACTCACTCACTCACTCACCACTCACTCACCACTCACTCACTCACTCACCACTCACTCACTCACTCACCACTCACTCACCACTCACTTCACTCACCACTCACTCACACTCACTCACCACTCACTCACTCACTCACTCACTCACTCACTCCCACCCACTCACCATCACTCACTCCACCACCACTCAAACTCACCACTCACTCACTCACACCACTCACTCATCCACTCACTCACTCACTCACCACTCACTCACTCACTCACCACATCACTCACCACTCACACCTCACCACTCACTCACTCACTCACTCACTCACCACTCACTCACACTCACCACTCACACTCACTCACTCACACTCACTCACTCACTCACTCACCACTCACTCACCACTCACTCACTCACCACTCACTCACTCACCACACTCACTCACACTCACCCACTCACTCAGTCAACCACTCACTCACTCACTAACCCACTCACTCACTCACCACTCACTCACTCACTCACGACTTCGCTCACCACTCACCCACCCACTCATCACTCACCCAGTCAACCACTCACACACTCACTCACTCGCTCACTCACTCACTCACTCACCCAGTCAACCACTTCACTCACTCA